>NC_083637.1:22248506-22336006 GCF_963576545.1 Limanda limanda | reverse complement strand
GCCAGAACAGAGAGGTCAGTCTGTGACGGACACGTCTGCAGCCATGTTAGCAGTGAGATCCAGACTGAACTACCTCTCAGGGACGGCTCTTCTCCTACAGTCTCTGATGTGTCTCCCAGTTTTGCACCAGTTATATGACATCATCAACACACTGAATTCCTCAGAGCATTCCTCACTCTATTCCCACATGGGCTCAATCAGACATCACACAGACTTAGAGAAGAGGAGCTGTTCATTTGGTGCAGTCCAGTTGATTCGGTCATTTGTGTTCATATCTGTCTACATTGTTCTTGTGTGAAAGTATTTTTAATGGTTTTTGCCCTGTTAAAGTCAACCCATTGCCTTGCAAGCAAACACACAATCTCATACAGAGAATAGTTTGATATCTCATACTGGACACAGATCAAGTGTCGGTGTGTTTCTGTTCCCTTCACAGCCATCAGCGGACTATGAGACAATGACGCCTGGTGAGGGAACTGAACCTGAACCCCGCTGCACCTGTTCATCTTCGGACTGTGCTGCTCTCTCAGCTCCACCGCTGCCACCTTCTGAACGCTGCCCCCACTTCACGTCAGAGCACCGGGAATCCGCTGTCAGTCTCTGGGAATATGCCGAAGTGGATGTACGAGGCCACGTCAACCAGTACCAAGATCTGGATCTCAGCCAGTTGGAGGATCATGTTTATCACACGCTCTGTGGTCCCAAACATGGACCCATGCAGATGAACTATTGATACCACTCAGTTTATTTAAAACTTGGGTTTTGTTTCTAAAACTTTAGACAGCACCTTAAATCATCAATTATAACTTTCTACTTTCTGAGATACTGTGGTGGAAAATTAAACTGACCAGGTGTCTCACTGCCGTGATACTGTCTACCTGACAGGATGAAACCCTTATATGGTGGTGTCTCACTGCTTAGACCCTGACAAACAGGGTGTTTGCCCTTATTCTGTGATGTTTTCCTCCAACTGCTAAAGCAGATAGACACAGATGATGATTTCATGTCTTTTTTTCATATTATGTTTTATGAAACACCTTTTTGGATAAGTAGTGGCTTTTTTTAACTTGCGGACAGTTCCACTTTGAGCACCCGTGCTTGTTGTGTAACCTCTGCAGAGCTTACTATTAAAAAGACTCAAAGGCAACTCCAGTCTGAGAACTTCATTATTTCAAATCTCAAGATGAATTTCCAACACAATACTTTGGTACAAAATAGAGTATTAATAATAATATGATAAGTGGCCAAAACACACATGTTTTATACATTTTAAATGAACCTATACTGTTCGTAAACTATACAAACCCCAAGTTCAACAATTCAGGAGTTGTAATGTTGTATTTAGTTATTTTTAGATGAAAAAGTGTAATTTTGCGTGACAGAGAGAAGGGAAATAAGATATGAGATACATTGTACCCAAATAAACCATATTATAATATATGAAGGTGTTATTCACTGTCCTATAACATTCCCAGTGAGACAGGTGGCAGATGGGAGGGATGCTGCGCCGCTTCTCACATGTTCTCAGTGGTTTCAGGGTGAGGTCAAAACAGAGGAAGCTACTGAAACACAGGAAGTGCAAGAGCAAAGAGGAAACACAGAGTTGTCATTAATTTGGGGACAGTTACAAAGACATGAAATCAGCGTTGAGATCAGAAAAGGAAAAGGGACAAAGACGTATGAGTAGCATGGACAAGGTTTTCCTCATTCTGATTTTTCAAGGAGGTAAGTTGCCTGAGATTGACTCATTGGAGTTTGTGTTTTGTGTATTTGTTTCAGCGAACACACTCACAACCTTTCATTGTCACATTCCTAATTCTTAAAGCAACACTTTCTGTTGCCTTGCTGTTGAGTTTCAGCCTCAACTGTGAACTCTGTTGGCTAAAAAGTGTTTTGACGAAGCTGGGATGAGATTTGGAAATTTGTAGTTGCTTTTGAGAGCTGTTTAGATAACACAGTGGATTCACCTTGAAATCAGCTTTTCTTGACCACAATAATAATGTCATGTTCAATATTAAAAAAAAATATAACATATAATTCAGCTTATTTTTCCAAACTTTTGCTTTTTGTGAAATGCTGTATATACGTTTCTATAAGAGCTTCTAGAAATTTGCAAATGAAAGATTGAACTACCAACAACTTCCACATAGGGAACATTAATGGGGAACACTGCTTTACAGGAGTGATCTGTTGACATGAGAGTTTATAGAAAATAGTTGTTGAAGTCTGAATGGAGATGTGACTTCTGTTGCACTATCTGTGTCTTGTGCAGGATTCTGGAAGACTGAAGCTATATCTGTAAAAGGAAACCTGGGTGGAGACGTCACAATTAAATGCACTCACCTTATTGCATATTGGAACTTCAAATATTTCTGCAAGGACCCTTGTGAGGATGAAGACGTCCTAATAAGAAGCAACGAAATCAGTACAGGCAGATACAGTATCAAAGAGGAAGGAAACACGTTCTACGTGACCATCTCTCGTCTGACAGAGGGCGACGCAGGAACCTACTGGTGTGGAATAGATAGAGTTGGTAAGGACTCGTTCAAGGAAGTTGTCCTCACAGTCGTAAAGGGTGAGTTGAGTCCCTGCTGTACAGGAACTGTTTTTATGACGTCGTCATTCGTCATCACTTTATCACTTTAACCTTTATTCTATTTCCTTTTCACCAAAATGTGATCGACATTTCACAAAAGCTTATGTTTCAAACTGATCTTCTCTTTGTCGCAACAGGAAAGAATTGAGAGGCTGTAACAGAAACGAGACAAGAAACAAAAAAAACAACACTCTGTCTGTTTCTCTTTCTTTCTTTAAGGGAAAACAAAGGACCCTGAAGATGACTTTTCACAATCAACTATAGGTGAAGCATTTACTACAACTTCAGCACGTCCTTCACTTACTACAAATGCAACACGTCTTACATTTACTACAAATGCATCACGTCCTGCACTAACTACAAATGCAGCACATCCTAGTAAGTCAGTTTCTGGAGGTGTGTAGATATACATGTGTGTGAGAGACAGAGTCCTGAGTGATGTATCATCACTGAGACCTTATGTTGTTTCCTTTCTCCAGGCAAACTGGTGTACATCGGAGCAGGTCTCGGGGGGGCTGTGCTAGCTCTGGCGGTGGTGCTGCTGATCTTCTTCAAACATCAAAAGAAAGAAATCAGCATCACCTCTGGTAAAGAAACAAACTCACTGAACAGGGTTCACATTGTATGATGGCAGTTTCATATTACGCCCACAATCACCACAACAGCCAAATGATACACAACAGCATTGATATGGGAACAACCAGACTTGAACGCTATTACAAGCACCTGCCGGCCACCTCATGACGCTCTGTGTCAGAGAGCCATAGCAACCACGTAGAAGCGCCCTGGTAACCACCACAAAAAAACACTCGGGGGATGTGTTATGCTGCTGCATTCACACCTAACTCAAAAAAAAGGAAGTTTTCATGTCATGAGACAAAGTTTTGCATTTGAACTTCAGCAAAAAATGAATATGAGGCAATGTCGTGAAAGCCAATCAGCGCTGAGAATGAAACTCACCAGACTCAAGTCCTGGCACAGACCCAAGCTGGTAGGTCATGGGTAAACATATTTTAAGGCTACAGCCAACCATTTATTTGTTATTTTCTGCTCATTAAGAAGAAATACAAGGCTCATACAGCATTTTCATTATCAGATCAATACTTTGACCCTTATTGGAGTGAACACAAAGTCAGATAAAAGGTTTCATCCCTCATTTATCTAGGGTTGGGGCGGCATGCTGGAGCAGTTTGAATTCCAGCTTGAGTTGGGTCTTCATAGTTTGCATGTTCTCCCTTTGTCTGCATGGGTACAACCCTCTTGAAAATGTTGTTATTTCTGGGCAAAATAAATACATTTGACAGACTACTGGTAAAGGGCATAATGCATAAAAAAAGATGACATTAAACAGATGGCAATGTATTGTACTTTATTTTGGTTATTAGGGCCCGAGCACAGACATCAAAGGTGTCTGGTGAGACCCTATTGAAATTGTAAGGATTATTTCCTGTTTTTATTGTAGAATTATGCCAGTATAAATATTGACTATTTTTCAGTAAGTCAAAGGGAGAAATACAGGTTTTACTTTGAAGGCATTTAAAACCTTGTCAATGTATCATCACTCTCCACACAGGAACGTACGAGAGCACTGACTATGCATCGCCGTCCAGTCTGAGTGGAAACGGCCTCAACAGCAGGGACCAACCAGATGACTTGTTTTACTCCACTGTCAACTTCAACACACACGCAGACTGCAGAGGTGTCCCGAGTCGCCCTGCAGAGGTCACATACTCCACCATCAGTCACATCCCAACGGAGGAATCAGACTTGTATTGTAACCTCTAGACTCCGTTGTGAATATGTTCACAGTCATGTGCAGTAGCAATATGTGCTGTAAATACCCAACGTTTGCAGAGATATATATTGTGACAAGGAGAAAAAACTATTTAGAAATGCTTTTTAATTTAACCTCAATAAAATAAAAGATAAAAGAGATTTTCTCGTCTGTGCAATTTTGTATTTTTCAAAGAATTGGTGAAGAAATGAAACACCAATAACAAACACGCACGCATGCACTCACACACACAAACACATACACACACACAGCTTGAATGAGACATGGGGAAAGGCAGAGGCTGAACCCATCGGCTGAAACGTGCAGATTACGGTGTGATATTTAGTGTTCTCTAGTAGTGAGGTTGAGGTTGCATAAAAAATGATCACTTCAAGAAGCTGAGAAAACCATGCTTCCTGTGTTTTTTTACTTGACATTTGTTTGGCACTCAGCCTACTGAGTTAGCGTTTTTTAAATTGTTACCAGTGCATGGTTACATTTTTGAACACTGGAATTTAATTGGCTGAGAGCCACCTCTCTTTTTCTGTCTTCCTCCTCTGCACTTCTGTTTGTGTCACACCCTTACTCAACACAAAAATACTTACATCCTCATTTCTAAAGGCAGCTGTTTTTAATTATAAAGCACAGAAGAGTGAAGAGAGAGTAAAACAGGAAGATCAGAGAAGAGTATTTTGGCTTTTGAGAAATTAAACTCAACATCTGACAAAGTTGAGATTCAAATTATAGTACATTTGGAAAAACCTGGACCATGTCAAAGAGAATATCACCTCAGTTTTTCATCTGCCTAATGTCAGGTAATATTCTTTATGTACCGTTTGTATTTGTGTCTGTTGAGGGTGAGATGTGTTTTGGCTGAAACCTGTCGTGATCAAATATATATTTTTTTGCATTTCTTACAACAGCTGTTGTGAGTACTCTGTCTGTTACAGGAAGTAAAGGAGAAGATGACAACATGGAATGTAAGTACAATAAAGACGTGATAAAAGATAAAATGACTACTTGAGTACATATCTGAGGAAGTATGTTGAAATATTTCCAATAATCTACTCATCAAAGGAAATAGTTGTATAATTTCCTGCCTTTATCTAACAGCTACACTGACTTTGCAATCAACAGTTGTACTTAAAAACTTGTATTTGTCTGGATTGTGATACATAGTACCAGCACATGCCAATATTAGTACCAGTATCTTGATACTTTTTAATACATAATGATATTTAACAACGTTTACTGAAATGCCCTGAAATCATTTCGTATACAACAAATTGTGGCCATTGCATTAGTTCCACATTTGGGTTTATGCGTGTTTGTGTGTGCGTCTCAGTTTCAACTGGGCGGGGCTTTGCTCGAGAAGCGTAGCAAGATTTGAAAGTCTGTAATTTGGGGGTTTTGTGATCAAACACACACATACAGACACACAAAGTTACCATTGGAATTGCTTTTCCTTGATTACCAAAGACACCACAGGTCCTCATGAACCTTTCCAGCTCAGTGAGGCCCCAGGTTTTAGGGTGAACATTGTTTTTTATGTCTTCAATGAGCATGTCCTTTTTCATACATAAAGGGACACCCCCCCCATGCAAACAAGCAGGCGCACTGCATTTTAACATTTGCAATGCAATATGAAATGTATTTAACAAAGAACAATAGAAACTAAGAGTAATAGTATATGAAATTAAGACATGAAAAATATACTTCAAATATACTATAAATATACTTCACATAATTTATTCTTAACCTAATCCCAACCTTAACTTAACTCCGAACGAAAACGTGAAAATACCTGTGCAAGGGGAAGATTCCTCTCAACTGTGTGGCGTTAATACAGACGACACACGGTGAGAGAAACAGGGCTGAGGGCAGGTTTTCTATAGGGGACAACCAAAGATTGAAGCACTTCTATGTGAACATTCAAAATCTGAGCACAGCCGACTCTGGAACGTACTGGTGTGGCTCAGACAGAAAATGGCACAATGCTGCTTACACCAAAATCAACCTTTTCATAGGTGAGTACTCTGCGGAACATGAAACACTGTAACAGACATTCTTTTTGTACCTATACGCAAAAAATTTAGTAAAATAATTTGATTGAAATATATTTGTGCTGGAGCTACTTTCACTCTTTCAGTTTCCTGTCAAATAAAAACTGAACATGCTCACAAAGACCTATTTAACAAACTCTAACAGAGTGAAGGGCGGTGGCTCGGTGTCGACCAGATGCAACATTTAAGTTGTAATGACACTATTTCAGTCCCGATTTGGTCGAGGACACTTGTGATTACCATGGTAACACCAGCTGCCTTTTACAGTTTTTTTGGTTTGCATAAACACTAAAATCAAAATTATTACACAATTATCAAAACCTTACACTCAAGGAGCAAAACATGGGCACAGATCTGCACCACTATAAGCAAAATGTCAGCTTCACACTTTTTGCAAAACAATACACACAGTGATCTGCAAAACGCTAAACACACTTGTAAACATTAAACACAGAAGTATATGAAGATGTAACTTCCTTGCAATTCCTAAGCACTGACTGTCAAATGACTCCCCCTATGAGCCAATTGGTTAAACACAGCCATCGGGTGTGCAAACACATGACTGTTTAATTGTAGACACACCAATCAGGTTTAAGCACTATACAAAAGCAGCAGCTGAGTTCACCTGTCTTCAACCAAAATGGAGCTTGTGCTCAAAAAAGAAGAAGAGTGAGGGTGAGAGGGGAAATCCACGGAGGATGTTGCATACTGCACACGTAACCTTTATAATGTAAATGTACTGTATACCAGACCTATGCTGAACTACGCAATCTTGTCTTTCACTGTATTTCGGAGAGTTTTACAGATGGATGATGAGGAAATCCTGCATGAATTCATATACATAGATGAGGCAGGGTTCAACCTGACATAACCAAGTAGGAGAGGCAGAAATATCATTGGTCACGGGGCTATAATCAGTGTCCCAGGGCAACGTTGGGGTAACATGCCCCTTTGCGCTGCCATTACACAGAATGGGGTCCTCCTCCGTCAAGCCAGTATGGGCCCTTACAACACACCTCACATTCTCACATTTTTGGACCGATTGCACAACATCGTCACAGCAGTAAACCACAGTCACCTGTTGGGATTTCAAAACTTTAACTATAGTCTGTGTCTGACAGAATTCTAAACAATAAAGATAGAAGTAGTTTTAGCTAAATATAAGGCCTTAGTAGAAATGAATTAATAATAACCTTTCCTTCCTAATGGTTAATCTACAAATTAGAATGTATGTACGTCATTTTGCTGTTGCCTTGATTTGGTATAGTCGTTTGAATGTCTGTACAAACAGAACGTACAGCCGATATAGCGAAATAATCATCTTTTCATTCTCAGACTGGTCAATCTCACAGCTGTCTGATAAAGTTCTGGAGGAGACAGAGTGACGTTGTTGATTTAATTCTGTATTTTGCTTTGGTTAAGTTGTTGCGAATGTTTACACAGTCAGGAATGTTTTGAAGAAGCTGAAAACATAATATTCTTTGCTTCGCTGTTCAACAATTTTGCCCCACATTGCATCTGCTGGGGGAAGGACGTTCTTGGAGTAAACTCGTTGCCTTGGCAACTATATTGCATTGGGGGAGTGTCTCCCTGTTCACTTCCGTATTCTAAAAGCCAGGAGGATGGACTACGCGTGCACACTTCCGAGGAGGGAGGGAGGAAGATCTACTGTATAAAATGGACAGACACCGGATGTCAGCCTAAATAAATTCAAAATTTAGCAAAACTGAGTTTGGCTCTTCTTCTCATTAAAGGATAAAAGATCACGCTGTTGTTTTTTTCAACACACCAGATGCAATACACTGTCATCTGGGTAAATGTGCCATTCAACCGCTCTGATCTGGTCCAGAACTGTTTTCAACACCATCCACAGTTCACAGTACTATACCTTCTACCATACTCTCCGTTTCTAAACCCAATCAAAGAGTTTTTCTCGGCATGGCGGTGAAGGGTTAACGATCTCTGGCCTCAGGCACAGGTAGTCCTCATTGAAACCTGAACTGGATACAGAATTTTCTGCTTGTCTGCTATTTGCTGAGCTTACAGTGTTATGCACACTACTGTAGTAGCATGAAAACTGGGATGTGTTTTGTTTTGATTCTCCATGTTGACATGTTGACTGATTTGGGCATATGGAGAGAAATAAATTCTTTTTTCATGAGTCTGCAGCATTGGTCTTGTGTAGTGTTTGCTGAATTTATTGTCTATTTGCACTTTCTCTGTGTACATTACTTACAGGACTCTGATCAGTGAGAACTCGAATTGCTAAAAGTGTTTTAGGTTAGCAACAGCAGTGTGTAACTGGCTCAAACAGAATTAAGTAATACAAGACAATTAATTACAATTAAGTTTTACAAGAGTGTTTCATTTTGCAAAGGATCTGAGGTGTTCTGCTGATTGGGTGTGGTGTTTTAAAACACAGGGCCCTGTTTTGAAAACTGGCTTAAGCAATCGAGAAAAACAGTAAAGACAACACATTGCCTTGCAAGCAAACACACAATCTCATACAGAGAATAGTTTGATTTCTCATATTTAGGGTTGCCAACTCCCAAAATAAATAAGGGACACCTCATTTTAACTCCTTTTTTTGTGAGTGAAACGATTTTTTTACTTTTTGACCCTGAATTGAATAAGATGCATATTTTGAGTGACATGAACACATTGAAAACAAATTATTATCCAGCAATTCACTTTAATAATAAACCAAATTAACTGAATAAAATAAGAATCTTTCTTAAACAGAAACCTGTCTTGCTTAACTTACAACTGTATACATTAATATAAAACAATAGATAGAAAGCAGAACATCCATCCTGAAATAGTACATATTTTTAGTGCAATAACAAAAGTGCAAACAGAACATGTTATATGAATATGCTGTCAGCTCATTGATCCCAGAGCAGGACATTGCCTGGGAACAAGTTTACTGAAAATTTTCACATAAAGCGCCCTGTTATTCATTTTCCATTGGCATTTTACTGACCATTTTTTTAAATCTCAGAGTAATAAGGGACAAAGTGCGTTCCCTTTCAGCTCAATACGGGTCGATTCCGTTTTTCAAGGGACGGTTGGCAACCCTACTCATACTGGACACAGATCAATGTCCGCTTGTTTCTGTTCCCTTCACAGACATCAGCGGACTATGAGACAATGACGCCTGGTGAGGGAACTGAACCTGAACCCCGCTGCACCTGTTCATGTTCAGACTGTGCTGCTCTCTCAGCTCCACCGCTGCCACCTTCTGAACGCTGCCCCCACTTCACATCAGAGCACCGGGAATCCGCTGTCAGTCTCGGTGAATATGCTGAAGTGGATGTACGAGGCCACGTCAACCAGTACCAAGATCTGGATCTCAGCTGGTTGGAGGATCATGTTTATCACACGCTCTGTGGTCACAAAGAGGGACCCATGCAGATGAACTGTTGATACCACTCAGTTTATTTAAAACTTCGGTCTTGTTTCTTAAACTTTAGACAGCGGCTGTGGCTGAGGGGTAGAGTGGTCGTCCTCCAACCTGAAGGTCGGCGGTTCGATTCCCAGTCTGAACCATCTACATGCCGAAGTGTCCTTGGGCAAGATACTGAACCCTAAATAGCCCCCCATAGAATAACTAAGTGCTGCAAGTAGATGCACTGTATGAATGTGTGTGTGAATGTGAAACTGTACTGTAAAGCGCTTTGAGTGGTCTTCATCAGACTAGAAAAGCGCTATATAAATACAAATCCATTTACCTTAAATCATCAATTATAACTTTCTACTTTCTGAGATACTGTGGTGGAAAATTCCACTGACCAGGTGTTTCATTGCTGTGACACTGTCTACCTGATTTTGGTGGTGTCTCACTGCTATGACCCTGACAAACAGGGTGTTTGCCCTTATTCTGTGATGTTTTCCTCCAACTGCTACAGCAGATAGACACAGATAATGATTTCATGTCTTTTTTTCATATTATGTTTTATGAAACACCTTTTTGGATAAGTACTGTCTTTTTTGAACTTGCGGCCAGTTCCACTTTGAGCACCCGTGCTTGTTGTGTAACCTCTGCAGAGCTTACTATTAAAAAGACTCAAAGGCAACTCCAGTCTGAGAACTTCATTATTTCAAATCTCAAGATGAATTTCCATCACAATACTTTGGTACAAAATAGAGTATTAATAATAATATGATTAGTGGCCAAAACACACATGTTTTATACATTTTAAATGAACCTATACTGTTCGTAAACTATACAAACTCCAAGTTCGACAATTCAGGAGTTGTAATGTTGTATTTTGTTATTTTTAGATGAAAATGTCACAGTTCCTCTGTGCCTCCAGTGCCCCTCCCCTTCTTGTTTCCCTTTTCCCGCAGGTGCAGCACATCTCGGTGATGACCCGGCTCTCCAGGCGCACCTGCACTGATCATCTCCGGGCTTTATCTGCCCTGGCTGTGCTGCGAGTCATCGCCAGTTCGTCCCCGTTGCTACAGTGGTAGATACTCGTTCTCGGCTCCGTAACCTGTCTCTGGATGAGACCCCTTGTGCTAACTCCCGTGTCTTCCCTCTGTTCACCAGGACTGAAACCTTGGACCCTCGCGTCTACATCCATGCTGACGACCTCACGGAGATCTCAGCCGACCTGTCTACCTCCACGCTGAAGTCCTCACGGAGTTCTCAGCCGACCTGTCTACCTCCACGCTGAAGTCCTCACGGAGTTCTCAGCCGACCTGTCTACCTCCACGCTGAAGTCCTCACGGAGTTCTCAGCCGACCTGTCTACCCCCCCGCAGAAGACCTCCCGGAGAGTCCGCGGACATGCCTATCTGTTCTCTCCTACATCAATAAACTTCCTTGAACGCACCACCCTCTCTGGCTCTGTTTTGACTCTGCTCTGGGGTCCCGCTCGAGACCTCAGTCGTCACAGAACGAACTGGCCAACAAACCATGGACCCCGCAGAGTCGAAGAAACTTCGCCACGCCATCACAATGCAAGGGAGCCTGCTCGGACAACACGACCAGACGCTCAACGGGCTGGTAGCCTCTGTGAACGCCGTTGGAGTCCTGCTGACGCAGCTTAATGAGCAGCTTAATCCCTCCTCCGGCCGTGTCTCGGGGGAACCATCAGCCCCGACGCATTCGGAACCTCCGGGGGTTTCCACCCGGGATCCTCACATCCCCACACCAGAACGTTACTCCGGTGAGTTGGGGTCTTGTCGGCGCTTTCTGCTCCAGTGCTCTCTTGTGTTTGATAATCAGCCCCGTATGTATAGTAATGACCGTGTTAAGATAGCTTTTGTTGTGAGTCTCCTCTCGGGTCTGCGCAGTGGGCCACGGCGCTGTGGGATCGAGACTCACGATTCAATTTTTCATTTGATCAGCTTCAAGCAGAAATGAAAAAGGTTTTTGACCACCCAGTTCGGGGCAAGGAGGCAGCCAATCGCTTGCTTTCGCTCCGACAGGGGACACGCTCGGTGGCGGATTACGCTGTGGAGTTTCGCATTCTCGCTGCGGAGAGCGGTTGGGATTCGCTCGCGCTGCAGAGTATGTTTTCGCACGGTCTAGGGGATAACATTAAAGATGAGTTAGCAGCTAAAAATGACTCTGAATCCCTTGATGATTTAATTTTTCTAGCCATCAGACTAGATAAACGCCTTAGAGAGAGAAAGCGAGAGCAAGCAGGGCGCCAGCAGGCCCCGGCTTCACTACCCCGCACCTTATTCAGTTCACCTCCACCATATCCTGCTTCCAGCTCCTCCTCCAGGGAGGCCACGGAGGAGCCCATGCAGGTTGGGAGGGCCCGGCTCACGGCTATTGAGAGAGAGCGGCGTTTCCGGGAGCGGCTTTGCCTGTACTTTGGTCAGCCCGGCCACACTCTCTCCTCCTGCCGCCAACGGTCAAACGAGGGGGCTCACTAGGGGAGGGGGGAATCCTAGTGAGCCACACTCAGTCCTCCACGTCTCTAACTCCCTCCAGAACATTATTAGAGGCAAGACTATTGACTAATGAGTTGTCACTTCCCCTCAAGGCTCTTTTGGATTCCGGTTCGGATGAGAACTTCATTGAAACGGACCTAGAGAGGTGAGTGCCCTGGATGGTCGACACCTGGCCAGGATAACCCATCAAACTAAACCCCTCACCTTGGTGGCATCAGGTAATCACCGGGAGATCATCCAATTCCTGGTGATCTCCTCTCGTCATTCTCCCCTGGTTCTGGGTCAGCCCTGGTTACAGCTCCACAATCCCCACGTTGACTGGAGGAGAGGCGTGGTGATCGGATGGAGTACACATTGCCACGCCAACTGCCTTCGTTCAGCCAGCCCGTCATCTACTCTTCCTCCGTCTCCTCCTCCTCCACCTCCAGACCTATCTCTGGTTCCCCCTGAGTACCACGACCTCCAGGAGGTGTTTAGTAAAGACAAGGCCCTTACTCTACCCCCTCACCGTCCTTATGATTGTGCCATTACTCTCGTTCCAGGATACACACTTCCCTCCAGCAGACTTTACAATATATCCAAGCCCGAGAGAGAGACGATGGAGAGATACATCCAGGACGCACTCGCAGGAGGACTCATCACACCCTCTTCATCCCCGGTGGGAGCAGGTTTCTTCTTCGTTAAAAAGAAAGATGGCTCCCTACGGCCTTGTATAGACTTCCGCGGGCTTAACAACATCACTGTTAGAAACAAGTATCCACTCCCCCTGATTGACGCTGCTTTCGGCCCGTTACATGAGGCTGCTGTGTTCTCCAAACTGGATCTCCGCAACGCCTACCACCTGGTGCGGATCAAACAGGGAGATGAATGGAAAACAGCTTTCAACACCCCGCTAGGACACTTTGAGTATCGGGTGATGCCTTTCGACTCACCAATGCCCCTGCAGTGTTCCAAAACCTGGTAAACGATGTTCTCCGTGATATGCTTAATCGCATTGTTTTTGTTTATTTAGACGACATTCTCATATTCTCACTGAACCTACAGGATCACAGAGAACACGTCAGGTTGGTGCTGCAGAGACTTTTAGAGAATAAACTGTTTGTTAAGGCTGAGAAATGTATGTTCCATGCTGAATCTATTCCTTTCCTGGGATATATCGTGGAGAAGGGTCAGCTTCGGACGGACCCGGCTAAAGTTCAGGCTGTGACCAAGTGGCTGACTCCCGAGACCAGAAAACAGCTGCAGTGCTTTCTGGGATTCTCGAATTTCTACCGTCGCTTCATACGGAACTACAGTAAGGTAGCCACACCACTCACCAGACTCACCTCCTCTGAAGTCCCTTTTACCTGGTCCCCTAGTGCGGAGAGAGCGTTTGTTGAGCTCAAGACGCTGTTCTCCACCGCACCTGTACTGGTTTACCCGGATCCGTCCCTGCAGTTCGTGGTGGAGGTGGATGCTTCAGACTTTGGGGCCGGGGCTGTCCTCTCCCAACGTTCCCCAGGGGACGGTAAGTGGCACCCTTGTGCCTTCTACTCTCACCGTTTCTCTCCCGCCGAGCAGAATTATGATGTCGGTAACCGGGAGTTGCTGGCCGTCGTGTTGGCGCTGGGAGAGTGGCGCCACTGGCTGGAGGGAGCTGAGCACCCGTTCATTTTTTGGACAGATCACAAGAACCTGTCCTACCTCCAGTCAGCCAAAAGACTTAACCCACGACAGGCTAGGTGGGCTCTGTTCTTGGGACGTTTTGACTTTACATTAACTTTCAGACCTGGTTCCCGCAACATCAAGCCAGACGCCCTCTCCCGGCAGATGGCCCCCGTGACCCCCGTGACCCCCTGTCAGTCTCCTGAGACCATCCTTCCACCATCGTGCATCGTGGCAGCAGCCTTTTGGGAGGTGGAGTCCCGGGTCAAGGAGGCCCAGCTCTCGGATCCCGGCCCAGGTAACGGTCCTCCTAATCGCCTTTATGTCCCGGTCCCCCTCAGATCCCAAGTGCTGGTATGGGGACATGCATCCAAACTAGTCTGCCATCCTGGGAACCAGCGAACGCTGGAGTTCATCCGACGGCGCTTCTGGTGGACCAACATGGCTCAGGATGTCCAGGCTTTCGTCGCTGCCTGCTCTGTCTGCGCCAGTGGAAAGGCCTCTCATCAACCTTCCTCTTGACTCCTCAGACCACTCCCCATCCCCAGCCGTCCATGGTCCCACATCGCTGTGGATTTTGTCACAGGGCTCCCCCTGTCAGCAGGTAATACTACCATACTCACCATAGTGGATCGCTTCTCTAAGGGCGTACATTTTGTTCCTCTCCCCAAACTCCCTTCTGCCCTCGAGACAGCTGATCTCCTCACCCAGCATGTGTTCCGGTTGCACGGTCTGCCCCTGGACATTGTCTCCGACCGTGGACCCCAGTTTACCTCTCAGGTGTGGAAAGCATTCTGCCGGGCTTTGGGGGCATCGGTCAGCCTGTCCTCGGGTTATCACCCCCAGACTAACTGACAGACCGAGCGAGCGAACCAGGATTTGGAATCAGCCCTCCGCTGTGTTTCTGCACGTCATCCCTCATCCTGGAGTGCTCACCTGGCCTGGGTCGAGTACGCCCACAACTCCCTCACCAGTTCGGCCACAGGTATGACCCCATTCACGGTTATGTATGGTTTTCAACCCCCCCTGTTTCCCTCACAGGAGGAGGACGTGGCCGTCCCCTCCATTCAACTCCATCTACGCTGCTGCCGGAGAGTCTGGAGGGAGGCTCGTGCTGCATTGGTTCGCACATCAGCCAGGAATGAGAGGATTGCCAACCGCCGTCGTACTGCTGCCCCCACGTACACGCCTGGACAAAAAGTATGGCTGTCCTCTCGGGACCTTCCGCTCCAGGTGGAGTCAAAGAAATTGGCTCCCCGATACGTCGGCCCATACGAGGTGGTGAAGGTCATCAATCCGGTCACAGTACGTCTCAAGCTTCCCGCCTCTCTTAATGTTCATCCGACTTTTCACACCTCCCTCATCAAGCCTGTCTCCACCTGTCTGTTGAGCCCTCCGGCCGAGCCCCCGCCACCGACCCGGCTCATCGACAACCATCCAGCTTACACAGTCTCCAGCATCCTGGATGTCCGTAGAAGGGGCAGGGGGTACCAGTATTTGGTTGACTGGGAGGGATACGGTCCGGAGGAGAGGTCCTGGGTCTCCCGTCAGCTCATCCTGGACGCGACCCTCCTTCGTGACTTCTATCGGGCCCATCCTGACCGTCCTGGTAGGACGCCCGGAGGCGTCCGTTGAGGGGGGGTACTGTCACAGTTCCTCTGTGCCTCCAGTGCCCCTCCCCTTCTTGTTTCCCTTTTCCCGCAGGTGCAGCACATCTCGGTGATGACCCGGCTCTCCAGGCGCACCTGCACTGATCATCTCCGGGCTTTATCTGCCCTGGCTGTGCTGCGAGAAATCGCCAGTTCGTCCCCGTTGCTACAGTGGTAGATACTCGTTCTCGGCTCCGTAACCTGTCTCTGGATGAGACCCCTTGTGCTAACTCCCGTGTCTTCCCTCTGTTCACCAGGACTGAAACCTTGGACCCTCGCGTCTACATCCATGCTGACGACCTCACGGAGATCTCAGCCGACCTGTCTACCTCCACGCTGAAGTCCTCACGGAGTTCTCAGCCGACCTGTCTACCTCCACGCTGAAGTCCTCACGGAGTTCTCAGCCGACCTGTCTACCTCCACGCTGAAGTCCTCACGGAGTTCTCAGCCGACCTGTCTACCCCCCCGCAGAAGACCTCCCGGAGAGTCCGCGGACCTGCCTATCTGTTCTCTCCTACATCAATAAACTTCCTTGAACGCACCATCCTCTCTGGCTCTGTTTTGACTCTGCTCTGGGGTCCCGCTCGAGACCTCAGTCGTCACAGAAAAAGTGTAATTTTGCGTGACAGAGAGAAGGGAAACAAGTTATGAGATACATTGTACCCAAATAAACCATATTATAATATATGAAGGTGTTATTCACTGTCCTATAACATTCCCAGTGAGACAGGTGGCAGATGGGAGGGATGCTGCGTCGCTTTTCACATGTTCTCAGTGGTTTCAGGGTGAGGTCAAAACAGAGGAAGCTACTGAAACACAGGAAGTGCAAGAGCAAAGAGGAAACACAGAGTTGTCATTAATTTGGGGACAGTTACAAAGACATGAAACCAGCGTTGAGATCAGAAAAGGAAAAGGGACAAAGACGTATGAGTAGCATGGACAAGGTTTTCCTCATTCTGATTTTTGCAGGAGGTAAGTTCCCTGAGATTGACTCATTTGAGTTTGTGTTTTGTGTATTTGTTTCAGCGAACACACTCACAACCTTTCATTGTCACATTCTTAATTCTTAAAGCAACACTTTCTGTTGCCTTGCTGTTGAGTTTCAGCCTTAACTGTGAACTCTGTTGGCTTTTAAAGTGTTTTACGAAGCTGGGAGGAGATTTGTAGATTTGTAGATTTGTAGTTGCTGTTGAGAGCTGTTCAGATAACACAGTGGATTCACCTTGAAATTTGCTTTTCCTAACCACAAAAACAGTCAGTCAAAAAGTATAAAATATATAACATATAATTCAGCTTATTTTTCCAAACTTTAGCTTTTTGTGAAATGCTGTATATACGTTTCTATAAGGGCTTCTAAATACTCAAATGAAAGATTGAACTACCAACAACTTCCACATAGGGAACGTTAATGGGGACTACTGCTTTACAGGAGTGAATCCATTGACATGAGAGTTTAAAGAAAAAATCATTGAAGGCTGAATGGAGATGTGACTTTTGTTGCTGTCTCTGTGTCTTGTGCAGGATTCTGGAAGACTGAAGCTATATCTGTAGAAGGAGAGCTGGGTGGAGACGTCACAATTAAATGCTCTCACACTAATGCAAAAAACAAAGTTAAATATTTCTGCAAGGCGCCTTGTAGGGATGAAGACGTCCTAATAAGAAGCAACGGAATTAGTACAGACAGATACAGTATCAAAGATGAAGGAAACACGTTCTACGTGACCATCTCTCGTCTGACAGAGGACGACACAGGAAAATACAAGTGTGGAATAGAGAAATTTGGTTGGGACCCGTTAAAAGAAGTCGTCCTCACAGTCATAAAGGGTGAGTTGTTGTTTTTATGACGTCGTCATTTGTCATCACTTTATCACTTTAACCCTTATTCCAATTCCTTTTCACCAAAATGTGATCGACATTTCACAAAAGAGTCTGTTTCAAACCAATCTTCTCTTGTTCGCAACAGCAAAGAAGTGAGAGGCTGTAACAGAAACGAGACAAGAAACAAAATAAACATCACTCTGTATGTTTCTCTTTCTTTCTTTAAGGGAAAACAAAGGACCCTGAAGGTGACTTTTCACAATCAACTATAGGTGAAGCATTTACTACAACTGCAGCACGTCCTTCATTTACTACAACTGCAACACGTCCTGCATTTACTACAAATTCATCACGTCCTGCACTTACTACAAATGCAGCTCATCCTAGTAAGTCAGTGACTGGAGGTGTGTAGAGATGTGTGTGAGAGACAGAGTCCTGAGTGATGTATCATCACTGAGAAATGATGTTTCCTTTCTCCAGGCAAGCTGGTGTACATCGGAGCAGGTCTCGGGGGGGCTGTGCTGTCTCTGGCGGTGGTGCTGCTGATCTTCTTCAAATATCAAAAGAAAGAAATCAGCATCACCTCTGGTAAAGAAACAAACTCATTGAACAGGGTTTATATTGTATGATGGCAGTTTCACGCCCAGAATCTGCACAACGGCCAAATGATACACAACAGCATTGATATGGGAACACCTAGGCCTGAACACTATGACACGCACCTGCCGGCCAACTCATGACGCTGTGTCAGAAAGCCATAGCAACCACGTACAAGCGCCCTGGTAACCACCACAAAAAAACACTCAGGGGATGTGTGATGTTATGCTACTGCATTCACACCTAACTCAAAAAAGGGAAGTTTTCATGTGATGAGACAAGTTTTGCATTTGAACTTCAGCAAAAAATGAATGTGAGGCCATGTCATGAAAGCCAATCAGCGCTGAGAATGAAACTCACCAGACTCAAGTCCTGGCACAGACCCATGCTAGTAGGTCATAGGTAAACATATTTTAAGGCTACAGCCAACCATTTCTTTTCATTTCTGCTCATTAAGAAGAAATACAAGGCTCATACATAATTAATTTTGATCATTTTCATTATCAGATCAATACTTTGACCCTTATTGGAGTGAACACAAAGTCAGATAAAAGGATTCATCCTCATTAGTGACTTTTGCCAGAGACAGCCCTGGCAAAAGTCACTAATGACCTTCTAATAGCTTCAGATCAGGGACTTGTGTCTGTCCTCGTTCTGTTAGATCTCAGTGCAGCATTCGACACAATTGACCATAGCATTTTATTACAGAGACTAGAACAGTTAATTAACATTAAAGGAACCACCCTAAACTGGTTTAAATCTTATTTTTCTGATCGCTCCCAATTCATTCAAATTAATGATGAGTCATCTGTGCGCACCAAAGTTAACCATGGTGTTCCACAGGGCTCTGTGCTCGGCCCGATTTTATTCTCATTATATATGCTTCCACTAGGAAACATTATCAGGACACACTCGGTAAATTTTCACTGCTATGCGGATGACATCCAGTTATATTTGTCAATAAAACCTGAACAAAGTAATCAATTAACTAAACTTCGAGCATGTCTCAAGGACATAAAAACCTCTTATTTTCTCTTATTAAACTCAGATAAAACAGAGGTTATAATACTTGGTCCCAAACACCTTAGAGAAACATTATCTAATGATATAGCTGCGCTAGACGACATTGCCCTTGCTTCCAATGACACAGTCAGGAACTTGGGAGTGATCTTCGATCCTGATTTATCCTTTAATAGTCACTTAAAAACAAATTTCTAGGACCGCCTTTTTCCACTTGCGTAATATCTCAAAAATCAGACATGTCCTTTCGCAAAAAGATGCAGAAAAACTAGTCCATGCCTTTGTTGCATCGAGACTGGATTATTGTAATTCATTATTATCAGGCTGCAGCAGTAAGTCGTTAAAGACTCTGCAGCTGGTCCAAAATGCTGCAGCACGTGTCCTGATGAGAACCAAGAAAAGAGAGCACATTTCTCCAGTATTAGCATCGCTTCACTGGCTTCCAGTTAAATCTAGAATAGAATTTAAAATTCTCCTCCTCACCTTCAAGGGCCTTAACGATATGGCGCCTTTTTACCTTAAAGAGATGTTAGTACCTTATCAACCAGCTAGAGCACTCCAATCCCAGAATTCAGGTTTACTTGTCGTCCCTAAAGTCTCTAAAAGTAGAGTAGGAGCCAGAGCTTTCAGCCATCAAGCCCCACTCCTGTGGAATAATCTTTCACTTTCAAATCGGGAGTCGGACACCATCTGTTCGTTTAAGAGTAGACTGAAAACCTTTCTTTTTGATAAAGCGTATAGTCAGAGCTAATTAGTGCGGCAGAACTTAACTTGTTCTATTTTCTAAAATAGGAAGCGTTTAGTTAAAAAAAGGCATAGAGGTATTGATGTCTGATCTACTGAGTGGGCCACATGGTTTTCATCGTACTACCATACAAACCAGTAGCCAGTCAGATTTACCTTGAGCTTCAGTGTACCCTCAAGTTCGGCCTGTATCATTGCATGATTACAAGGCAAAAACCCCTGATGACGCTAAGACGCACAGGGAATTTATGACACATGACACACGGAGCTTCTCTTTCCCCCTTCTCTTTCTTCTTCTCCATCCCTATCCCCCTTCCCCGGAATCCCTTTGCTTTATCTCCCGCAGATCCAGGGCCTCTGTGGCCGCACCATGGATTACGATTTGTGGATCGCGCATCAGAGGTTGCAATGCTGGATCCAGTATGGCAGATTCTATATCGTGCGGGCTTATCGTAGAGGGAATGGAGGATCCTTTGTCGCGTTGGCATCGGATGGCCGTGGACCAGGACCAAGGCGGCAGCCCATGATGGATCCTAATAAGCGGCAGTGGACAATGACTGTGGACTAAAGTGGCCTCTGATCGGGATGGTAGATCTTGATCCTGCTGGTTGCTGACCATAGTCTATGATTGCAGCAGAACTGCTTGACATACCGTATTGAAGTTATCCTTCAAAATGTTTACCCTATCAATGCTGCTAAAAAACTTTAATCTTGATGATGTTTTCCTACACCTGTCATTCATTGCACTTCTGTCCGTCCTGGGAGAGGGATCCCTCACATGTGGCTCTCTCTGAGGTTTATACATATTTTTACCCTGTTAACAGGTTTTTTTTTGTAGTTTTTCCTTACTCTTGCTGAGGGTTTAAGACAGAGGATGTCACCCCATGTTAAAGCCCTATGAGACGAATTGTGATTTGTGAATATGGGCTATACAAATAAAATTTGATTGATTGATTGATTGATTTATCTAGGGTTGGGGCGGCATGGTGGAGCTGTTTGAATTCCAGCTTGACTTGGGTCTTCATAGTTTGCATGTTCTACCTTCGTCTGCATGAAAACCCTCTTGAAAATGTTGTTATTTCTGGGCAAAATAAATACATTTGACAGACTACTGGTAAAGGGCATAATGCATAAAAAAAGATGACATTAAACAGATGGCAATGTTTTCTACTTTATTTTGGTTATTTCCTGTTTTTATTGTAGAATTATGCCAGTATAAATATTGACCATTTTTCAGGCAAGTCAAAGGGAGAAATAAAGTTTTTACTTTGCAGGCATTTAAAACCTTGTCAATGTATCATCACTCTCCACACAGGAACGTACGAGAACACTGACTATGCATCGCCGTCCAGTCTGAGTGGAAACGGCCTTAACAGCAGGGACCAACCAGATGACTTGTTTTACTCCACTGTCAACTTCAACACGCACGCAGACTGCAGAGGTGTCCCACATCGCCCTGCAGAGGTCACATACTCCACCATCAGTTACATCCCGACGGAGGAATCAGACTTGTATTGTAACCTCTAGACTCCGTTGTGAATATGTTCACAGTCATGTGCAGTAGCAATATGTGCTGTAAATACCCAACGTTTTCAGAGATGTATGTTGTAAGAAGGAGAAAAAACTATTTAGAAAAGCTTTTTAATTTAACCTCAATAAAATAAAAGATAAAAGAGATTTTCTTGTCTGTGCAATTTTGTATTTTTCAAAGAATTGGTGAAGAAATGAAACACCAATAACAAACACGCACGCATGCACTCACACAGCTTGAATGAGACATGGGGAAAGGCAGAGGCTGAACCCATCGGCTGAAACGTGCAGATTAAGGTGTGATATTTAGGTTTCTCTAGTAGTGAGGTTGAGGTTGCATAAAAAAATGATCACTTCAATAAGCTGAGAAAACCATGCTTCCTGTGTTGTTTTACTGCCTTACATTCTAACTTGACATTTGTTTGGCACACAGCCTACTGAGTTAGCGTTTGTTAAATTGTTACCAGTGCATGGTTACATTTTTGAACACTGGAATTTAATTGGTCGAGAGCCACCTCTCTTTTTCTGTCTTCCTACTCTGCCCTTCTGTTTGTGTCACACCCTTACTCAACACAAAAATACTTACATCCTCATTTCTAAAGGCAGCTGTTTTTAATTATAAAGCACAGGAGAGTGAAGAGAGAGTAAAACCGGAAGATCAGAGAAGAGTATTTTGGCTTTTGAGAAATTGAACTCAACATCTGACAAAGTTAAGATTCAAATTATAGTACATTTGGAAAAACCTGGACCATGTCAAAGAGAATATCACCTCAGTTTTTCATCTGCCTAATGACAGGTAATATTCTATATGTACCGTTTGTATTTGTGTCTGTTGAGGGTGAGATGTGTTTTGGCTGAAACCTGTCGTGATAAAATATATATTTTTTTGCATTTCTTACAACAGCTGTTGCGAGTACTCTGTCTGTTACAGGAAGTAAAGGAGAAGATGACAACATGGCATGTAAGTACAATGAAGACATGATGGAAGATAAAATGACTACTTGAGTACATATCTGAGGAAATATGTTGAAATACTTCCAATAATCTACTCATCAAAGGAAACAGTTGTATCATTTCCTGCCTTTATCTAACAGCCACAGTGACTTTGCAATCAAGAGTTTTACTTAAAAACTTGTATTCGTCTGAATTGTGATACATAGTACCAGCACATGCCAATATTAGTACCAGTATCTTGATACTTTTTAATACATAATGATATTTAACAATGTTTACCGAAATGCCCTGAAATCATTTCGTACATAACAAATTGTGGCCATTGCATTAGTTCCACATTTGGGTTTATGTGTGTTTGTGTGTGCGTCTCAGTTTCAACTGGGCTGGGCTTTGCTCGAGAAGCGTAACAAGATTTGAATAAGTCCGTCATTTGGGGGTTTTGTGATCAAACACACACATACAGACACACAAAGCTACCATCTGAATTGCTTTTCCGTGATTACCAAAGACACCACAGGTCCTCATGAACCTTTCCAACTCAGTGAGGCCCCAGGTTTTAGGGTGAACATTGTTTTTTATGTCTTCAATGAGCATGTCCTTTTTCATGTCCCCCCCCATGCAAACAAGAAGGCGCACTGCATTTTAACATTTGCAATGCAATATGAAATTTATTTAACAAAGAACAATAGAAACTGAGAGTAATAGTATATGAAATTAAAACATGAAAAATATACTTCAAATATACTATAAATATACTTCACGTAATTTATTATTAACCTAATCCAAACCTTAACTTAACTTAACTCCGAACAAAAACGTGTTGCGTGTGGCATCAAATAGAGGTGTGTGTGATGGAGAATATGTTTTAGTCATATTCAAACGTTCTGGTTTTGTAATGTAACGACAGTGAGATTCATGTATGAGGGTGTGTGAAAGGTTCTGCCTTCTGTTCCCACCCAGTCATGCTACATTTCTCCGGCAGGTGTCAACGACCCAGAGTGGCACACGGCACTTATTGGAGACTCTGTTAGAATCAACTGCACTTACCTTCCAGTTGAAGAAAGCCCCGTCAAACACTTTTACCGAGAAAATCCAGACTCTGATGGGACAGATCTGATTTCAACGCACACTTCGCCCGAGACTATGAAAGACAGGTTTTCTTTGACAGACCATAAAGAGCAGGGCGTCTACACTGTGATGATATCCAGGTTGAGGCAGGAGGATACTGGAAGATACCGGTGTGCTAAGAGAACAGTTAATGACAACTTCACAACATGTTTAACTCAGATCCATCTCCATATTGTGGGTAAGTATTGATTTGATTTGAATCCAACACAACACAATCTTGTACACACAGAACTCCACTTCTTTAGAAAAAACATGATTTAGTGTATAGAGGAGTGAATGTATTTATTTTTATTTTTTTTTTCAGACAGGAATATAACGCCAACAGCGACTCATACCGATGAAGCTGCACAAATTAAATGTCCCTACCCAGTCTCCCATGAGAAAAATACAAAACACCTGTGCAAGGGGGAGATTCCTCTCAAGTGTGTGGAGTTAATACAAACAACAAAAGGTGAAATAAATGGGGTAAACGGCAGGTTTTCTATACGGGACAGCCAAAGATCGAAGCACTTCAATGTGAACATTCTAAATCTGAGCACAGCTGACTCTGGAACGTACTGGTGTGGCTCAGACAGAAAATGGCACAATGCTGCTTACACCAAAATCAACCTTTTCATAGGTGAGTACTCTGTGGAACACTGTAACACATTCTTTTTGTACCTATACGCAAAAGATTGAGTAAAATAATTTGAGTGAAATATATTTGTGCTGGAGCTCCTTTCACTCTTTCAGTTTTCTGTCAAAAAAAAAACTGAACGCGCTCACAAAGACCTATAGTACAAACTCTAACAGAGTAAAGGGCGTCGGGCGTGTGTATTTGTACTTGTACATTTATGGTGTGTGTGTGTGTGTGCGTGCGTGCGTGCGCGTACTTGTGTGTCCCTCATGTCTCCCTTTACACTTCTTATCTTGGGGCTTCTTCTCCCTCCGCCCACAGACAAAAGACACATCAAAACCAAAAAATCAGGACCTCAGCAGACAACAGCAGCACCATCTTCAACAACAACCCTCCATGGCCATTCAGACTCTGGTGACCTCATCACTTTGATTCCTGATAAAAAATTTAAAAAAAACATCATATACACTCACTTCTCCTACACAAACACTCACTGACATGTCCTGTGCTGCCTGCATTTGTCCTTAAGCTGTGTCTCCTGTTGTGTCGTGGTTGCAGGCAGGATTATTGGCGCTACGGTAGCGTGTCTGGCGTTGTTGGTGACAGTTGGGATCGTGCTGATAGTGTTCATACATAAACTCTGCAGGACACAAGGTGAGGAAAGAACAGCAGCATGAACACAAACATGTAAAACCCCATAAATACATACAAACTTTTCAATTGCTCATTTGTTTGTTTTGTCTTGAATTCTCCTGCGATTGGCAAAAAGCCTGTTGTGTCCTATCAAAGTAAAGTTAATTATGGGTAATTTAGGAGTCGAATTAATATATTGGAAATTAATAAAGAAAAGCCTAACTTGCTCATTATTTCTTTGCACATCCTGCAGGGGGGTCCACAATGCACAGCACAAAGGCTGGACAAAACTCAGAGGTGCATATGTACCTAATTTAATTTCACTTTTGCACATTATATGTAAAACCTGCATCCGTCACATCTGTCGCTCTCCTCCTCATCCCAAGGAAAATCACAATGATCGAGTGTATGAGGAGATAAAGGAACCGAACCAGGGGCAAAGCTCTGGAGATGCAACTCTGTCTTTTTATGCCCTTGTCAACCTCCCTGCAGAGCAGCTCCACTATGCCAGTGTCAGTTTCCAGCAAGAAGCTGTCACAGTCTCCACAGACAGAAATCCACATCCTGACACTGATCAAAATGTTTCCTCGGCCTGTGAATACTCATCTGTCAGAATGACTGAAGCTGGCACCCATCCTCCTTCTCTCTACTCTACAGTCAAAAACCCGGAGGAACTTTAATAAAGTCAGTGTTTTAAGGTTTAAGACTTTTACATGGGTAAATGCAGTGGAGGATTTACAGAGTTTGTCTGGAGAAACATTCTGCAGCTTTTATTTGATTACATCTTTGGTGACATTTTTGAGTGATGGACAATGCTATTTGGCAGAGTTTTGCATATGTGGTCTGCATATAATATTTACAAGAATTCCACTGTCATTTTCGGCAAAAATTAGCTTTTTGTATATTAATACTCAGGAGGCACAAAGATGTTGTACAGAGTACTACACATACATACAGTATATTGTATCTTTGATTTAAAGGCCAATTTATGCCTCTACGTCTTTTTTAAAACAGACAGATAAGACCGCCCTATCCGTCATGGAACGCCCTCTCCGAGCGCCTCGGAGAGCTTTTCGTGCACCTCTGATTTTTCTAACTGTCCGTGTTTATTTAGGAGACCCAACGGACAGCCCTTGGCTGTGATTGGTCCGCTAACGACATAATTTCCGTATGACGTCATTTCCGTATTTCACATTTCTGGACCTCAAACTTCCTGCGTCCACTAGACGAAAAGCAGTTCCTTCCCTGTGTCACAAAAACCCAAACACAACTATGATTCCATGATTAATTTGACGTGTGTGTTAACCAGCGGAGTTGTCCGGCTGACGGTGGCTCGTTAGAGCACTGACGGCATGTGTGCACGGTCACATACGGTTATAACGAGCTTTCATAACGGCGCTAGCGTGCTAGGCTAGCGGGCTAGGCTAGCCACCATGCTAACTGCGGTGGTAACGGTGCAAAAACCCGCCGTCACGACTTTAATTCCACTTCTATCATGACACTGTTTCTATAATACCGTCAGGTTAGAAGCAAACACTGGGTAGTAGTTAGTGTCGGGAGTCCCTGCTGACTGTGTGTGGAAGCTGGAGGGGGAAGCAAGCTAGCTCCGTGTAGCTTCAAGCTACATGTAGCCTCAAGCAGATTCAAGCTGTGGAATTAGCAACAGAGTTCGGGAACAAGACCTGGGAGCCGCTGCGCTAAGAAACATCAGCATTTGACCCGCTGGGTGTCACTTTATTTAGTTCTGTTAGTTGCCATGGTTCAGTGTGTGGGAGGCAGGCCGACAGAGGTAAACAAACACACGTGGACTTCTTCTTCCCATAAATGGGGTAGGCTTCTCTGAGCTCGTCTTCCGTTGCGCCACCTATGGGTTTGGCGGTGAATGGTTTTCAACGTACAGTCGTCGGAGAAGTAAAAATCAAAAAGACTCTCTGCTCTCCGTGCAACCCTCTCCGAGAAACGGATACGTAGAAGCATAATGTAGCCTTAACTCATGTGACTGATAGGATGCAAAGCTATTAATAATTGATCTGCAACTATCCTGTGTGAAAGACTTCTAATATTATCTGGGTATTTTTATGATTTATCATTTAGACATAGTTCTGGATTTGCCCCCATTACAGATTTATTGGTATCTAGTGTAAAGCATTATTGGATATTGTTAATGGACTTTAAATTGTCCATATTGACATTTTTGGAGATACTAAAAAATCACTATATCTGAATAAATCGTAGGATCAGTTTGTGAAAATTCCTAAGCAGCATTTATTCATGATTTATTCCTTTTAAAGTTTTGATTGTGAAAGTTGAGGTTTGTGACTTCAGTATTCTCAGCTGATCGTGGCACGTTCAATGGGTTATAAGCCTTCCGTTTATATACAGGGTGTATATTATCAAGTCAGTTGTCTCATGTTCATCTTGCTTTGCTCTGCAGCGCCATCGTGTGGCTGATTCTGTGACCAGTGCAGCGGTTGGCTCTACAGTGTCTATTTTTCACAATTATTTCTCAGTTTCTTTGTGTGTTTATTCCTGTTGTTGTAATAGTTTAAAACAGTAATTTTACACCGTGAAAATTGAATAATCGTTGCTGTTGGTGTAAAATCTGAAATAAAACAAAATAAAACACAGTTGCTCTTGAAAGTAACTGAACTTTATTTCTATATATAGAATATTTTACAATGAGTTGCAAATAAAATAAAATACCATAAAATAAAACCAGAAGTCCATGGAATAGTCAAACATACAAAACACAGGAAGTATAATCTACAACTGAAGCTCACTGTTAAGGTTTCAGGTAAAAAGCACGAGTGTTTTTTAACACATAGTTAAAAAAGTACATACGCATTATGAAAAAACATTATATATAACATATAAGAAAATGAAATAAAGAGGGGAGAAATAGTTTCTTATTGTTCATTGAACATTTCATGGTGAATATGGACAGTTTATTCCTTTTTGGGTGTCTGAAATATAGTCAAAGTTATTGGTTTCCTTTCTGCACGTGAACTCCACCAAACAGAATCATTGAGTTTATAATGAGGTCAATGTTATTATCCTCCTACTTTCTCAAAGTGCAAATTCAAATTCAATCCAAATCCAGAGAAAATGAAGATGACACGTACTGGTTCCCTGACTGACGTCCCAGCCGACCAATGAGAGCGCGCAGGAACGCAGGAGGCGGAGCCACACTCTCCTGCGGAGGCTGGGAGTCGCCTGACCGGATGATGACAGAAGTTTTTCTGTGTTAATGTCGCTAGTTCAATATTTGACCGTCCAGCTGCTGAGCTCCCCGGGGCTGTGGGCGCCGTCAGGACTCTCGGATCGGGACCTCCGCTGGGGGTGGATCAGATAAAGACGCAGACCGCTGCGCCATCTGGGAAGTTTGGGGCTTTGCTTTGGGAGCGAGCGACCCTCTCTGGTTCCCACTCGACCCGGGGGGAGAAGAAGACCCAGCTGGGCACACCGAGGTGCCGCGATGGGGAACCGGGGGATGGAAGACCTCATTCCCCTCATCAACAAGCTCCAGGACGCCTTCAGCTCCATCGGCCAGAGCTGCAACTTGGACCTGCCGCAGATCGCGGTGGTCGGCGGGCAGAGCGCAGGGAAGAGCTCGGTGCTGGAGAACTTCGTCGGCAGGTTGTAGCGGTCATATCTTTGATTTGATTTATCTGATACGGTCAATGCGAATATTACTAAGTTCAAGTCTGTTTTTTACTAATACTTCAAACCAGACTTTTGCGTAAAAGTCGCCAACTAAGCGCTCGGGTACGCGCTCTGTGCCTCCCAGTTCCTACTGCCCCCCCCCCCTTCTAACGGATTCTTTCCATTTTGGAGCTGAGCAATTCACGGTCGATATTTACGCATTTTACGCTAGAAAACAGCTGTTGTGACAAACAGACCCTGGAGGAGTTGGTTTAAAAAGGTTAGATTCAAATGAATCTGTGCAGTTAAAATGTGATTCCCTCAGCAGTCTCTCATGAGCCTCATCCTGTCAAACATTTACAAAGACTGCTTCTCCTTGAGATTACATTCCCTGTGCACTAAATCCACCTTTATGGAAGTCGTATTACAAAGGTCAGATCAATGGTTTACTTTCAAGGGTCAGATACAAAAAAATGTTGGTTCCATTAAAGAGGTCAATGTCATTAAAAGATCAATAATTGGTGAGTGACACTGAAAGTATGACTGGAAGTGGCAGGGGTCTGTGCTCCCAGTATGCAAACGTGTTTTCTCCTTGTGAGGTTGATGAGTGAGTTCCAAGGGAATTTCAATGAGCAGCTCTGAATCATCCTGGATGACGAATTGCAGAAAGAACAACATTAATGCCACATGCTCGGCTCAGTCGGCCCAGTTTCCAACAATGTGGGGAAGAATCTCTTTTTTTGGGTTTTACAGTCAAAACATTTCACAGGAATCAGGAAAGGGAAGGGGAAGAAGACGTTGCTGCCGCTCAGGCCGAACCCCCTGAAGATTGTAGCAGCCGCAGCAGCAGCTCTATGTCTTCATCTCTAAGTCGGGCTAGAGCCACAAATGAGAGACACTTAACTGCTCGACATGTGAGAATGATTTCATTTGTAGTCCAAGAGATAGGGAATGTGGATTAGACGGACATTTCTCCTTTTCTCCCCCTGTTGCCTTTTGTGTCCGAGTCCCAAGCAGTGGCCGGGGGAGACAGTAGGGGCATTGATGTGTTTGTGCTGGGGTCATCAGTGATGTCACCAGCTGCACTGTCATCTGTATATGACACACTGGGCATCACATATACCCACAAAAGGGTATATGTTTGTTAATTAGGCCTGCGACATGCGGAGGTGTGGAGGCTGTGAGAACGCCTTTAAGTCAATCAAAGCCGCGACAGTTTTACTTCCATGACTGATTTTGTGTGTTCTTCTATTTTCTTCTTTAGATTTTAGACCAAGTGTTTATAAGATTGAATCATAGGCTGCATACAAAGATGGACAACATGGCTGCTCTCTGAAAGAGAAGCCAAAGCGTTTCGATCGCCACGTAGTCGGTGGCATCTTTTTTTCTTCATAAATCCCGCCTCCTCCATGTTAATGGGTGGGACATGGACCAAGCTAAAAAGCCAGGGTGCACGTCAGGGGCATTTTTCTCAAAGCTGGTTTTTGACATTTACGTAGTTCTCATCACACTGATGTTTGTTCGAGTGCAAATTATTCCGGTAAATTTGGTATGAATTAGTTATTTGATGCTATTGACAGCTGAGGCTGACTCACGATTGTTGTGCATTTGTGTGTCGTGATTATTCAAATGAAACAAGGACTTTAAAAGGCTTAAAGTTTAAGTGTCACAAGCCGAGGAAGTTGGGAATAGTGCTGCACTTAATGATTATTGTCATTATTCATAAACCTTTTGATTGTCAAGTCTATAAACAGTAAACAAAAACTCTTAAAATGTCAAGAATTAATTCTGAGAGCCTGAGATGTTGTGTTGTGTCATTAAGAATAAGGGGAGGAATTATAAATAAGTACTCTAATGATCTGAAAATAAGAAGCTCTTTTTCTTCTCATGTCAAGTACAAAATAAAACGCATAACAGGAAGTTTAAAAAAAGATTAAATAATTCTGAATGATTTAGCGATACATCGGAAATGGATGGGGTCTGGGCTGGCATCTACAGCCTGCATGCCCCTGGTAGTAACACCTGGTCTGGAATATAACACGTCCAAAAGAAGTGTCAGACCAACAGCCCAGAGGTATTTATTGTCACATTTAAATAGTAAATGTTCGTCAGCTGACGTTCACGGAACACATGACTTCATGATTGAATCGATGAACTGTGTTGCTTGTAATCATCGTAGTTCGTATTTGCTTTCATAAGTGACAGGAAGAGATGAGGAAAGAGGATGGGAATCACAGTTGTGCAACTTCCTGATTCCTCTGTCAGCAGTGGACAACAGGCAAAGTGTGTGTGTGTGTGTGTGTAGTGTGTGTCTGGTGTGTGTGTGGTGTGTGTGTGGTGTGTGTGTGGTGTGTGTGTGGTGTGTGTGAGTGGGTGTGGGTGGGTGTGTGGCCAAAGCTATACCAATGACCTGGCAAACACACAGACAGACAGACACACACAGACAGACACAGACAGACACAGACACACAACCACACACACACACACACAGACACACACACACACACACACACACACACACACACACACACACAGACATGTTGACATGGCTCGGAGAGATGCGTTGCCACTGACCTGGAAATGATCACAGCTCTATTGAACCGGAGTTTCCATTCTCATGAACGTGTGTAACGAGAACAGAGGGAGACGTTCCTGTCTCTCTGCACTGTTTTTAATGGATATGGTTGTTAGTCCATCTTGGTCTTGTATGAATAATGCACCCGCTGACATAGAGGCCTGCATACGTGATTAAAAGAAGTATAGGGAGGCAATGTAGAGCCTGGCTTTTAATTTAAGTATAAGCAGATAAATATGCAGTATTTTCTTATCATTTGAAAACAAAATACTTTTCCTTTTTTGTGTTTATTTCTTTTCAACTCTTTTGTACTTATTTAAACGATTCATCATATATCAGGATAGTGAATCTAGGCCGCTCCAGGCCAAAACAGACATTTTCTTGTCAATATCCTTTTCCCTAGTGTATGTTTGTTAAACCTCTTCTGTTTCTCCTTCAGGGACTTTTTGCCCAGAGGATCTGGTATTGTCACCCGTCGTCCTCTCATCCTCCAGCTGGTTAACAGTAAAGCAGGCAAGTAGCACGCATTACTGGTTAAATGGATTTTATTGTCTTTAATCCTCACAAAACTAAAAACTAATAGAGAATCAATATGCCACATGCAAAAGGTTAAAAAAGTGGGTTACAGCCATATTACATACCATCCACATGACATACGGATCATATAGTTGTGTTCACATGAACCTTTGGGCAGATGTGTATATTGTCTTATAATAGTTATGAACGTTATTTATATAGCATAATTCAGGCATAAATACAACACTGAGGGCATTATGATAGAAGACTAAAAATACAAAATATGATGAGATCAAACAGGTCAAAACACTTCAGGAATAAGCAGTATATTATGTTAGCTAGAAGGTAGCTCAGTAGAATCCATATCTCCGCAAAGGCCCTAAAGTGTCCATATGAAACACATTCAATTATCAAATTGCACACAATAACAGTTCTTTATCAAGATCCATCATTTGTGGTAATCCGTCCAGTAGCTTTGTGCTGTGCTGCTAACGAACAGGCAGACGAACAATCAAGCGCAGGAACAAAAGAGGGTTAAAAGCAGGATGAGACAAAACAACTCAGTCAGGAGAAGTCTCCAGTAAAAACATTCTTTCAAGGTTTCTGTTGAGAATGTCAATAGATAAACAAGTCTAAAAATTACAATATTAACAATAATACAATATGATATAAAATAGAGTCTTTTCTATATATACTTTGTATACGCATCACTTGTTCATGTCTCTCTTGCTTGCATTTCTCATTTTCACCATATAGAATATGCCGAGTTCCTGCACTGTAAGGGCCGCAAGTTTGTGGACTTTGAAGAAGTCCGTCAGGAGATCGAAGCAGAGACCGAGCGTCTCACCGGCTCCAACAAGGGCATCTCCCCGGTCCCCATCAACCTCCGTGTCTACTCCCCCAACGGTAACACACACATGCACACACGCTGTGAAAACGTATTGTGTTGTCGTGGTGTGTTTTCAACCTCTGTCTGACTGAGTCCTTCCTTCCTGTGAACTCAGTGCTGAATCTGACCCTGATCGACCTGCCGGGGATGACCAAAGTGGCGGTGGGTGACCAGCCTCAGGACATCGAGCACCAGATCAGAGAAATGCTGCTGCAGTTCATCACTAAGGAGAGCTGCCTGATCCTGGCCGTCACCCCGGCCAACAGTGACCTGGCCAACTCGGACGCCCTGAAAATAGCCAAGGAGGTGGACCCTCAGGGTAAGAGGAAGTGTTGAAAAATGCGTGTCTTTTTTTTTTTTTGGAGGATCATGTCTTTTGATATTGGTGTGTTTTTAAACAGAGCCATTATTTGCTCTAATCCGACAGTAAGTCAGTAAGTCTTTCTAGCTGGATCTTGTCATCCATTTGTTCTCATCTTCTTTCTATTAATCTTTGCCTCGGCGCAGGCTCATCAGAATAATTACCAGTTACGTTGTTAAAGACATTAAAATCGTAGCCCAGGTGTATCATGACTAAACAAAAACAAAACAACAAAACGCAACAGGAAGCCCGCCATTTTGGATTTAGTGGCCAATTTGGCCGTTTTCTAAATTTTTTCGTTAACGTACTTGTCCCAGGGTTTTCATCAGATCAACTTCATATGGACATGAGTGTCATCACAACAAGATGGAGTTATAAACTACCTTGAATTTCGAGTTTTCATCACACGGTGTGATTGTGGCATGGCGTAAAAGTTTGATTACACGCCATCAACACACGATGTTCTGTATCTCGGACATACATGGTGCAATCGACTCCAAACTAGACATGTAAGACAAGAGTCCCGGCCTGATGACATCTACACAGAAATTGTTAATTAAAATCACAGCAGGAAATGTCTTGTTTTTGGAACATCTAACACTTGGAAGTATTTCTCCTCATCACTGACTGCAACCATGTCAAACTGAGTCGAAAGTGTCTGAAGACATTGATAGTGGCATAAGATTACTGTGACTTTTCGTCAAACGCCATATTAGTGGCGTGGCGTCAGAGTTCATCAATTTGCCGTTAAACACGAAATTGCTGTAACTTCAGTGTGCATGCTTCAGTCTCCCTCAAAATACATTTGTGTAACAGCTAGATTTGAATTCCTGCCTCGCAAACATCCCTCCCCATTCTTCAAATTAAACTAAACTGGCTGAACAATGTCATTAAACTGTGTGTGTTCATCCCAAACCCCTCTTCTTCCATCTGTGAATATCAGAGCATCAGTCTTACCTGTGACACTTTGTTCTTTAGGTCTGCGGACCATTGGTGTGATCACTAAGCTGGACCTGATGGACGAAGGGACAGATGCACAGGACATCCTGGAAAACAAACTTCTGCCGCTGCGCAGAGGTGAGACTATACACATATTTTAAATGCTCTCTTTAACTCCACCACTTTACAAAACAGTGGAATACTTGCAGAGATGGGACAGAAGTTGACTACATGTTTTTGGATTGTTTGTGAGTTTCATTTTGTTCACATCAGTCAGGAAATCATCGTATATAAATAGATTGATCAAAAGTTTCTGGGGGCAAAAAGAAAAGGAAAATATAACCTCAAATTATTCTACAACATTTGCACTGTTCCAGTTGAGGCTCTTTTAGTCCTCTACTGCAGCTGGTTTCACTTTTTGCCCATTTTTGTCGTTGGATCCACTCTTCAGGAATGAAGCCATTTGGGGCATCTTACCCTCAGTCTGTTCTTCAGCCAAGGTTTTCTTTTTCATTCTCCTGTTGGTCTGTGATTTTCCTCAGGTTACATCGGGGTGGTGAACCGCAGTCAAAAGGACATCGATGGGAAGAAAGACATCCGGGTTGCTTTGGCTGCTGAGAGGAAGTTCTTCCTGTCCCATCCTGCATACAGACACATTGCAGAACGCATGGGCACACCTCACCTGCAGAAGACCCTCAACCAGGTGAGACACAAAACGACCATACGTACACACACATACAGACAAGCACAGGGACTGATTTATAAAGGGAAACTTTTTCATTTATGCTTCAATGTGTTGTCTCATGTGGAGATTTGCTGCACTGACTTTAGTCATATTAGATAATTTAACAAGTGCGTGTGGATGCTTTAACCTCAAATTCAACACCAGAACCGACTTGTCTTTGAATATTGGTTCACTTATATTTTTCTCCAGCAACTTACCAACCACATCCGCGACACGTTGCCAGGGTTACGTAGCAAGCTGCAAAGCCAGCTGCTGTCGCTGGAGAAGGAGGTGGAGGAGTACAAGAACTTCCGCCCTGACGACCCCACACGCAAGACCAAGGCCTTACTCCAGTCAGTCCCTACGCATTCAGATTCAGGCACACGAGTGCATTCTTGCAGAAAGTCAAGACATTTCCCTTAAACTACGTACAATCTACAGGATGGTGCAGCAGTTTGGTGTCGACTTTGAGAAGTGCATCGAGGGGTCTGGAGATCAGGTGGACACCTCCAACCTGTCCGGTGGAGCCAAGATCAACCGCATCTTTCACGAGCGCTTCCCATTCGAGCTGGTGAAGGTGAATATTATTATTGTTATTATGAGTATTAAAGATTTCAATACTTACATTGAATTCATATTAAAGTCATAGACATTTTTATATCTATCATTTAATTTGTTAAAGAATTTTTCTCTTTTGTCATGATTTATATTTTTTATATATTATTATTATTATTTTTAGCTGAGTGATATTTTTTATAAAGGTCACTGTTTACATTAAAGTCATATATTTTTTATATTTGTCATTTGATTTGTTAAGGAATCACTTTCTATTCATATGATTTTTATTTTTGTGATTCTTAGTATTATGTTTTGGAATTTTCATTATCACATTTAAGTAATATATTTTTATATTTTTAATTTAATGTGGCAAAGACCTGCTTTTATTCTCCTGTATACTTGTTCTGATGTAGTCGTCTGTAGAATGCTGGTATAACACTTTAGCTATACTGCCTAAATTCTCATAACTCTAATAACAAGAAAGGGCACTCAGATTATTCTTATATAGCTTTCTGCCGTGTGTGTCAGTGTAACGAGTGGCACTGAACAGTAGAATTTATTTTACAAAGAACATGTCAAATCTGTGTGTGTGTTTTCGCGATGTGCCTCAGATGGAGTTTGATGAGAAGGAGCTGAGGAAACAGATCAGCTATGCCATCAAGAACATCCACGGTGTCAGGCAAGTTGAGACAGACTGCAGACAAAACATTTGTCTACTGACCTGTCTGTCGGCTTTTTTGTTTGTCAGCTTCATAAAGACGTACAGTCTTCTTTTTCTTCAACTGTCAGTGTCTGTGTCCATTTAATGTGCGCACCGTCTGTGTGTCTTCACTTTCTTTTATCTGTGACCAGTTTTTATTTATTCCTCCTGCCTGCTTGTGGGCCATATGTCCGTCCTCTTCTCCACCTCTTCCAGTTCTTCTTCCACTTCTTACCATCCTGTCGTCCTCAGTGTCTGTCTGCTCACGGCGTCCCTGTCTTTTAGCCTGTCTCACACTTTCCCTTTTTGTGTCTTTCTGTCCCCCTCTCCTGCTCCGTGTCTCCATGTATGTCTCGTCTGTATGTCATCCAGGACAGGCCTCTTCACCCCTGACCTGGCGTTTGAGGCCATAGTGAAAAAGCAGATCATTAAGCTGAAAGAGCCGTGTCTGAAATGCATCGACCTGGTCATCCAGGAGCTGATCAACACAGTCAGACAGTGCACCAATAAGGTATCACGGCATGGTCTCCTGCCTGGCTGCCTCACCCGTACACACTACAGAGACTGAGACACTTCTGGGCTGCTGCTGGGGGCCATTTTGGTGCCACACAAGTGTGTAAAGCCACAGTTATGGAATGACAAATATGGTGCAGGAATTCAAACAGAGGGCATTTTCACAGCCCTGCTTTGAAGTTTGCTTTAGCAAATATCAGTACATATAGCTGAATGTCCTGTGTGTACTGGTGTGGTGTCAGAAGCAGACAGATTGTTACACATTCCTGTGTAAGTTCATTTCAAAACAAGCTGCAGGCTTGGTTTGAAGCTACAGCTTAAACAAGAGTCTATAGTTGTGCTAACAGTACTATAGAGGCTTGACTTAAGAACTGTGTTGTTTTAACTAAATGCTCATGTCAACATACAAAGCAGGTTCAACATGTGTATTGTTTACCATCTTTGTTCAGCATGTTAGAATTTGTAGAAGTAGAAAGGCGCTTGGAGAACACATTCTTCCACTAAGGCTAACTCCTGGATCTGCCCTTTTATCCAGATATGCTCCAAATGCATTCTTCCTTGCCTCGTGCCCAACCCCCCCTCAATATTTCATGTACATCAGTTAAGCAGTTTTTGTGTAATCCTGCTAACAAACAAACAACCGCTGATGTAAAGTAACGCTGGGAAGAATTGGAAGACTAGGAGGGCTCTGAGAACCCAAACCTCCACAGAGGAAAATTTCCTGTCTCACCACATCAAAGCAGTGTTTCCCAATAATTATCAAGACTGTGGTGTTCCGCCATGTTCTAATTTGTACTGCCACAGTTTCATAATAATCCCAAAAAAATGTTCAGAATAAAACAAGAGATCTCTGGCTTGCGGTTTTGGTCCATTGCTGCATTGTATAGCTGTGTGCAGAAGGTGGCGATAGAGTAAAAGTTATAGAAGCAACACAATCATTCGGCCTCATCTCTGGGAACTGTAAACGTCTGAACAATTCATGGAAATCCTGCAAACATTTGTTGAGATATTTTCTTCTGGACCAAAGTGGCGGACTGACCAGTCATAGAGTAACAAGCTGAAGAATGACTCTTAACATACACACAGACAGGTAGAAGAAACTGCAATGCACATGTATTATAACCTGCAGCTTGTTTGTGTCCTGAACCTGAAGTAGAACTAACCAAATGCTTGTTTGTTTGTTTTTTTTCTTTCTTTTCCCTCTTGAAATTCTTTGTTTCCCCAAAACTCTCCCATCCAACTTGGGCGGCCATTTTTTTCGCCCACTGTTCCCTTTGTCCTGGCCGTGGCCCATGCTACACCTCCTTACATTAAACATCCAATTTCCAACGACGCCCCACCACAGGACAGGCCTGTTCACCCCTGACTTGGCGTTTGAGGCTATAGTGAAAAAGCAGGTCATTAAGCTGAAAGACCCCTGTCTGAAATGCGTTGACCTCGTCGTCACCGAGCTTGCCACCCTGATCAGGAAGTGCACTGAAAAGGTAAACAGGAAGAGCGGAGAGACAGATTCAAATAGAGACAGGAGTGAAGGGGAAATAAATGATAGCAAAGAGCAAAGATTGATTCAGTGCAGTCAAAGAAAATAAAAAAAATCAACTGAACTAACTTGTCTATGTCTAGTTATGTTGATCGTTGCCCCCCCCCCCCCCCCAACTGCTTTGGCGCTTCACCCAACTTCCTGTGGTTCCCGCTTAAATGACTCAACTAGGAGACCTTCCCTGATCTGATCCTGGACCCGTACCCCATCATGCACTGCCACCTGTGATATAACCACCCCTCACCCTGCCTCACTCCCCAGATCAGATCCCCACTCCCACACTAAGAAATGTGGCTGATTCCTAAAATTGCACAACAGTGGCTGTTCTTCACCCTGTCCTGTCAAAGGTGATTTGTGTGTATTTTACCCGTGGTACACCCTTTTCTGCACCAGTGACACCAATAATAATACCCCCGGCAGATCTACACCAGACCACACTCAATCTTCACCTCCTTCTGGACTCAAACCTGGCTCCTCATTCCTCCCTGATTTGTTGAGACGCTCTAACAGCTTGAGATCATTAAACTCTAACACTGATTTTAATTCACTATCACATTGCAACTCAGTTTCTATGTCAACATCTTCAATCTGTAACCTGAGATCTCAAGCTGAGAGTGAAGTCATAAGTGCATGCCTCCTCATTCTTTGTGTCTTGCCTAATATTTTTTGTACATGCAGCGTATTTACTGTCAGTGGTTGGGTGTAGCTGCTTATGTGGATATAGTGTTGTGCAAGTCACGGTGCCTGCAGCAGTGTGTGTTTGTGTGTGTGTGTGTGTGTGCATCTACAGCTGGGCTCGTACCCTCGACTAAGAGAAGAGACTGAGAGGATCGTCACCACCTATGTCAGAGAGCGAGACAGCAAGACCAAAGACCAGGTGTGTGTGTGTGTGTGTTATAAAATGAGTTGCAGTCTACCTGACCAGTTGTTCGTCGGCTTTTTTTGTGCACATAAAAACTTGTCCTGTTTCTCTCGTCAGGTGCTGCTGCTGATCGACATCGAGCTCTCTTACATCAACACTAACCATGAGGACTTCATCGGATTTGCCAAGTATGACTCAGCGGCAGATACTGATTAATGATGAGTTAATACTCCGTTTCACTAGGTCTAGGATCAGCAGAGATGGAGGTCCGTCTGAAAATATCTTGGAAATAATTCATGTCTTGAGATCTCCTCAAAACAAGTATAAAACAAAACACACCAATACAAATTAATAAAAGCATAGTCATAAAAGAATAAAAACACTCAAATTCAAGCATGACCATCCACTGCAATAATAACAACTAGAATTAGGAAAAAATCTGGGAATGTGTATAAAAGTATGTAAGCTTTCATACAAAGGAAACGGTAAAAAGGCCCTTGGCAAAGGATCTCTAGTTGTGAGCAGGATGGAATATGGCACTAAAAGCTCTTTGATATACTGAGGAGTCAGACCATTAAGTGCCCAATTGTAAGTACCTCAAATTACCTTAAAATCAATTTTAAAATGGACTGGATGTCAGTGTAAAGAGGCTCAAAGCGGGGTGAAGAGTCCAAACCTGTTTACTCTGGTTAATGCATTTCAGCTCCCTTCTGTACTGTCTGCACTGCATGTATAGCAAAAGCTGCACAGTCAACATTCTGGAGTTGACCCGAATTTTCAGAAGTACGGCTCGAGTTTTTTTGGATATGTACTGTTGTACAGAGACATTAGCACCAGCACGTGGAATCTCTCCACTCACACAACATCTCAACACATTATCAGAGCCTCATTGACTTTGGTTACAGAAACACATGACCAGGAATCATATGATACAGTATATCACTGTGCCTCTTAAATAAGTTGGGGCGATGGGAATGGATCAATCCTTTCAATATATAATATGTAACACATCCTCATTAAAATGTCAAAAAAAATTCCCTCTGGGTCTTTAAGGGTGGCGGGGGTCAGGATATAGTGATCATTAAAATGTAAACTGTACAATGTGATACCATATTTCTGTTCCTTCATTCTTTGGTCTGATAAATGAGTTTGTCTTTGTCTTGCTGTGAATACGTATTTCTAGCAGAGCTGACATCACTCTATCCCTCTCCTGTAGCGCCCAGCAGAGAACTGCTGCTAACATTACCAAGAAGAGAGTCATGCCTAACCAGGTAAATAAACAGACACCATAAACACCCCATAGAAAAGCCTCACACCACTGTAGCACCATAGCAGCTGCTTTTCCTGCTGTTTACTTTATTTCTTCTTCTTTCTGACATTGTCTCAGCCCATCATCACTGGTGCCCTACGTTGCTCCACATTTACGTACTCTTGTCTGTGCCCCTCTTGTCTTCCCTCTTTATTTCCCTTTCCTCTTTTCCCCTCTTCTGTTCCTCCTTTTTATGGCCCAGGGAGAGATTCTTGTAAGTACCGTACCCCACGCACCTCCACTGGTCACATCCTCTTTGGGTGGGTGGGGGAGTCCCAGTCAGTCAAGAGATTGGTGCTCCTTGCCGAAAGGGAAGTGAAAGAGTTGGTTGTACTGTGAGAACCAGATACTCTGTTTCAAGTGGTGGACAGATGGCATTTCTTTCTCATGACAATTTTGTACCCAGTAAATACACCAGCAAAGTTTCCCCAACCCATTTCCTGTCTCCCTGTGTCCTTCCTTGACTTGTTGTATTATATATCTATCTATATATAGATAGATATATAATCATAACTCTGAAGAGTTTTACCAATAATTAACTTTCTGCTATTTCTGGTCATTCATCAGCTCAGACATCCACTGGTGCCCCAGAGGGGATTGGTCCTATAAAACTCAAGTTAAAGTCATGTCATATTTAGAATTATCCCATCTGAGGGAATCTAACCAGCTAACTTCTAACTATTTGGGACGATGATTTAAGTTCTGTGTTTTAAACCAGGCTTGTTTTTGTGGGGGCATTGGATACAGTTTTTAAATCTGTGTGAAATTTCTTGAGACCTATTTATTCATATAACTAGAATAGCACTCAGTAGAGCGTATACCTCCACGAAGGCTCAACAGTCCCCTTCAATTCAATCAAGCTGCACCAAATTACAAAGAATCTTAAATATCTGTCCCCTTTAAAAAATTTTGAATCAAGACCCATTAAAGTGCGAAAATCCTACCTCTCAATGTAAAAAAAATCCTGGATCCTCCCGCCCTTCCACCAAGTTCCAATAAAACCTGCTCAGTAGTTCTTGTTTTAATCCTACTAACAGACAAATAAACAGCAATGACAATGTAACCTCCTCGGTGGAGGTAACAACGATTAGACAGGTAGTTTGTGATACTTTGTTTATTATGTGTACAGGATTTCATATAGAGAGACAATTAGATAACATGGAAATGTCTCGTCTCCAGACAGCCTAATCTGAAGTGTCTGTAGTAAACGCACACAGACACAGAACGGAGCTGAATTGTAAAAAGAAGTAAAAACACATTATTCCTTTTACGAATGAAAAGATTCCTAAGAAATAAAACAACCCTGGCATGACTCTGGGCCTTTGATGCCACAACCTTACTTGATCTGGTATAACCAATGGTTAATTTTAGCTGGTAGCTAATGAGCAAACTCTGGACAGATGCTGCTGTGCACAACTACACTCTGGTTCTTAGCATTCACAAAGTTCCAGAAGCAGCTCCCAGACACCAAATCACATAAGAACAAAATCTACATTTTCTTTATTAGGAGAGAGAAAGAGAGGACATAGGGGTCATGGTGATGTGTTGTGGTTGGAACTGTTGCCTCTCAGCATGAAGGTTCCCGGTTCGAGCTGGGTGTTTGTCTGTGTAGATTTTCTCCAGGTACTCCGGCTTCCTCCCACAGTCCAACATGCAGATTAGGATTGAAGACTCTTAATTGTCTGTCTCTGTATGTTGCCCCTGTGATATGCTGGTTACCCTGCCTCTCACCAGGATTGGGTCCAGCTTTCCCTCAAGAGGATATAGATAATGGATGGATGGATGGATGGATGTACATTCGTATTTCTCGTCATATCATATCATCTTTAAAATGCAAAAAATTAACTTCAGACTTCGAGTGAGGACATTTCAAACATGTATAAATATGTTGCTTCAGACATGGTTGAAAAACATGTTATACATCATACATCACCCTACAGCCAGAACTGGTGAAACCTACCTTCTCTGGTTATAAGCTACAGCCTCCCTTTACACCCTAACTTCCACTGAGCTGCTAGAACTAAATGTGTTATTCGTCTACGATGCAGTTCTTCCTTCCTTTCCTGATGGATCTTTCTTCCGTCTGAAAAACAGAAGAACATTTGTCAGCCACAGCATCAACATGTCATCTTCATGTGGAGGTGGACTTGATGTTGTGTCATCCACTTCTTTAACACATCCATGATTACAACAGGCAGACCAGAGTTCTGCATGTCTGCTTATTGCCCTTGTGTGTCTCTTCCCTTTGTCTTCTGTCAGTCTTGCAAAGAGAGGGATGCAGAGAAGGTGACTTCACGTTGAAACCTGTCATCATTTGTCTGTGATGTGTTTTTTCCTGCTACAGATACTGTACTTTTTTTTTTTTTCAATGGTGAATACTACTGCTCTTCCGTGGCTGTTGTGCTGTTTTCAATGTTGATACTATACATTTTGTGGTTTCAGTTGTTTGTAGTTTTAAGCGTTTGCTTGCTGTAGATCTACATTTCTCCTCTGGAAGATTGTGTGTTGTATAGTCAACTTTTGGACTCTCATGTGCAGGTGATCCGCAGAGGCTGGCTCACCATCAACATCAGTATCATGAAGGGAGGATCCAAGGACTACTGGTTCGTCCTGACGGCCGAGTCTCTCTCCTGGTATAAAGATGAGGAGGTAAGGCGGCTGTTGCACCTGTTGAGCTTACATTTCTTTGGGATGGACGGATTCAAGTCGCTTTGGATAAAAGCGTCACCTAAATGAAATGTACTGTAATGTAAAAGAAGCCCTCGAAATAAGTCGGCCTAGTCCCTCTGCTGTGATACAGCCCCTGAATTGAGACACAGCTACTGGAATGAAATCCAACTGAATTGGAGATATTACCCATGATCCCCAGCTTCCTGAGCCAGAACCGCTGCCGCTGGATCAACTAAACCAAACTCTGTTGTAGAAGTTTCCTCGCTGATTATTTAGATAAACGCTGGATTTGAATGACTCATTTTTAACTAATCTACAGTTCAGCATTACTCTTGAACTGATTCTGGCAATTCAAGCTGCGACTCCCTGTCTTATTGTACATGCAATGAAATGTCTTCAGGTTCCTCTGGTGTTGCAGGTGTTTTTGAAGTGAATTCTGGGTTTCTTTATTATTGTTTATCGTGATCAGGAGAAAGAGAAGAAGTACATGCTGCCTCTGGACAACCTGAAGCTGAGAGATGTGGAGAAAGGCTTCATGTCCAGCAAACAAGTCTTCGCCATCTTCAACACTGAACAGAGGTGAGGCTTCTGCCTAAAACAACAGCGTTTATGGTGGTCATCTGTTTTCAGCCGATTAATAGCTGTGCATGTGTGTCCCGCAGGAATGTCTACAAAGACCTGCGTCAGATTGAGCTGGCGTGTGACACTCAGGAGGATGTTGACAGCTGGAAGGCTTCGTTCCTCAGAGCGGGCGTTTACCCAGAGAAGGACCAGGTATGCAAGAGTGTATTCACGTTGTAAATCCAATTAGGAGAGAATTAACTAAATGTTTTGCCGTGCCCAATATGAGATGGATAATAGAAAGTGGCATCCCGGTGGAGGGCGGGTGGGGAAGTAAGTCCATTTGGTGCCTAGATCATCGGGATGTCATCAAGGTTGAAAGGGGCCGAGGCGGTGCTGAGAAAAGAACATTGCTTTGTCCTCAAAAAAAATTTTGTCTGCATTTGTTGTCTCGCCTTCTAAACAAAGTGTTAAACTCGTATACGTATCATTTTATTTCTTTAAATAATAGGATTTATTATGTTTAGATAAATATCGTTCTAGGGGTTTGTTTGCAAAGTGCTATAACAAGAATTGCACTCAGTAGATCACGTAGCCTCCGCCACGGCCCAACAGTCCCCTTATGACCACATATAATTCACTAGAGCCAGCTTTTTATTATCTGCACCAAATGTTCACAATCATAAATATCAGTCCCCCCCCAGCTGGCTCTTCTCTGACCCATGTCACATCCTTCCACCAAGTTTCGTGCTGTTATGTTTAGTAGTTTTTGTGTAATCCTGCAAACTATCAAATGCAGATGAAAACACCATCTCTCTGGTGGAGCTAATGACACAGTATTATTCTGTTAATTGCTGATGCTGTACACAACCCTGCTGAATCAGGAAGTTCACTGCCAGGGATCATCAGTTGAATATTCAAAATACACAAATGTGTTCCCTTTCCTCTAAAAGACTTCGGGGGTCATTGCTACTGTGAAGTGTTGAGTGAATAGAAGTCTAAAACAGAGAAAACCGAATGCACACATTAAAAAAAATCACCACATCGTCTTTTCTTCTTCTCTGTCTTTGTCTCCTCAAGCCTGAGAACGAAGATGCGATGAATCCGAGCGACACCGTGTCCATGGACCCTCAGCTGGAGCGCCAAGTGGAGACCATCCGCAACCTGGTGGACTCCTATATCGGCATCGTCAACAAGTCCATCAGAGACCTCATGCCCAAGACCATCATGCACCTCATGATCAACAGCGTACGTCCTTGGCCTTATCTGTCTCTTGCTTATTCTGTAAAGGTTCTCAATTCTAGAGGAGTATAAAAAGTCATTTATCAGTAACAAAGGTCAGTCCTTACTGTGTTAATCCTTTTTTTCCACCCCGACTCCAGGCGAAGGACTTCATCCACTCGGAGCTGCTGGCCTATCTGTACTCGGCAGGAGACCAGGGCAGTTTGATGGAGGAGTCAGCGGAGCAGGCTCAGAGGAGAGATGAGATGCTGAGGATGTATCATGCTCTGAAAGAGGCCCTGGTCCTCATTGGAGACATTAGCACCACCACTATTTCTACACCTGTGCCTCCACCAGTGGACGACACCTGGATGGCCAAGGACCCAAGGTAACAATAAAGAGACAACTATGAAAAACTGCAGGAATGCAAGTCAGTTCTTTCCATAATGTTTGTAATATAAATGTCAGGGTTGACATTTAAACAAAAGGAATGAACTTAATAATGCATTTTACTATAAAAGCAGGCAGTATATAAAGGGCATATTATTCATTTCAGGCATTTAATATGTGTCTTTATTATTATTTATGTATTCTGATATGTTTATTACTTTTATTTGGCAATATCACAATTTAAGTCTGGTAATATTACAACTCTATTCCCACAGTATTACAACTTGATTTTCGTAAATTTGAGACTTTATTCTTGTGAATTTATCATTTTAAATAATAATAAAATAACAGATATCTCATGTTCAACTGTTCTCAAACTCTCCACTCTACTAAGAATTCTGTCCCTGTTTCTCAGTCCTCCTGCAGCATCCCGCCCGGCCTCAGCAACAGCGCCCCCTCCCAGCCGACCCCCGAATGTGAGGGGTCCCACCGCGGGGCCTCCTGCTCCCCTCAACCCCTCACCAGCGTTTGGAGCGCCACCTGTGCCTTCTCGACCCGGCCCTCCACCGGGGCAAACGGCCTATCCTGGAGACGCCAATTCCGGTTCTGTGCCTCTTGTCCCATCGAGGCCAGCCCGCGTGCCTCCAGCGCTGCCGCCGGGGATTCCGAGGTAAGACCCCTCATGTTCTGTGCACACACACACACACAGACACACTCACACACACAACATTTAATACTTGCTACTTGTGGCTTTGGCGTTGCTGGTGAAGGATTGTTCTGTGCATTGTGACTTTTGGTGGTTTGGGAAGCATTAGTGCATGACTTTCTCATGATATTTTGCCTTGCATGTTTCCTCCCTCCCTCCCTCCTTCCCTTCCACCCTCTTTCTCCCCTCTCTTCCTGCAGCAGAAGACCCCCGGCTGCTCCCAACCGACCCACTGTCATACGTCCTTCAGAGCCCTCCCTGCTTGACTAGAAACACACACACATTTACATGTTTATAATTCCTGATGCTGTTTCAGTATGTAATTTTGTAACTTCCTGTGTAGGTAGTTTTTTTTTTAACATGTTGAAATGCTCTGCTTTCATTGTAATGAAAAGGGATAAATTTGATGATTTTACTGACTTGCAGGTCATGAATCAAGCAGGTCATCTTGAATTTTTGTTTCATTTGAAATGAAATGTGCCTTAAAACAATGTATGATTCTTATAACTTTTTTATATATTGGTAAAGAAACACATTTAGAAATAATTTTATTAGCTAATTTTTTGTCATTAATTTTACACACTAAGCACCTCAGTAAGTAAGCAGCACTTTTTGATTTGAAGTCCTTTTGCTCTTAGTTTTTTTGGTAGATCTATATAAAGTCAGCCTTCAAATGAGCTTATAAAAATTGACCAATGTATGATAAATCTTAGCTTCAGCTTGATTACTTTATTACATGTATGGATAGGCGTTGGTATTCTTCCTTTGGGGGCCGATGAAACATGAGACGCAGGAGGAGGAAGGTCGGGGGCTGCAGCAGTGGGATGTTTTACAGTGCGTTACTGATAATTACACAGTAGGTGACCTTGCCCAGCCGAACGTCCTCAGACTGTTACCTCTCACTGCTCGGTAATAAAGTGCCTCCAGCACAAATAACTTTATTACTTCAAAAAGCATCATATTAGAAAGCCATAGTGGGGAAAAAAAGATAATGTAAAGGGCCTCTATGTATAAAGTGATGGACTGAATAAAAGCTTAGAAAAAGACACTGTGGTATCTGGTGCCTCTTCTTGCTTTTTTTCTTTGCTTCATTTCATTCCTCAAGCCTTTCTCTGTCGTTCTTTTTTTTTATTATTTCTTTCATCTCTCGTGCACTGCACGGTTTCCTTGCACAACAACAGTTGTGACAGCTTATATATGATCAGTGCATTTCTCAGATCAGAACCATCTGATTTGTTCAATAGTGAAACGCAGAGAGCCGAGCATCTACAAGAACGTTTCTCTTCTGTGCGCAGACTGGCGTGACCTTCTGTCCTTACTGTATGATGGAGCCGTGAGTCACCATGGTAACAGTGGTTGCCAGTGGCAACACAGAGTAAAGATAGAGTTACATATGGCTTTTGTGTTGTGACTGGAGGTATGCTATCCCACTCCCTTATTTTTTGGAAATCTTTTCCATCTCCGTGATGTTTGTATTACTGCTCCACAAATGATTGAGAACTGAAGTGGACATTTTCACAGCCTTCTCCTAAACATCTTCTCCTCACACAGGCGACCTCCACAAGGCCCCTCTCGTCCCAACCACTGGTGAAGGAAACAGATGTTGCCCACTCCCACTAGGACTCAGTCAGCAGGAGCTGGAGGAGTCTGCTCAGTTTGATGTAAAGGTTATCAGAAGTTTATGAAAAGGTCTCTGTTGTCTACAGCTGTTTTAGTTTGACACTAAAGGAAGGGAAAGGTGCAGAAACAATTGGGTAAATTATGACAGTGGCTGGAAAGTATTGTCAACAATTTAGAAATGATCTAAATGCAAGTGACATAAATATTCTGATCATCCGTGTACATACAGGTATGTTATTTAGCTATTTCAAGCATTTAATGTCGTCTGTTTTTCAATTATCATGCGTTTTGTCTGTGTCTATAAATACTTTCTGAATACTTTGTCTCATGAGTTTGCTTCCTCACTTAAAATTTGTGAAATCAGAGCAAAGAAAAGTGAAATGAGGAACTAGAAAATCTGCATTGCGTTTGTACGCCTCCGCCAAGCATTTCAGTTTCCATGTGCATATTTCGACATACTTTTCCATAAGGCAAAAAATGCCCTTTGTGAGGTCACTATGACGTTTGACAACCAAAATCCATCAGTTCATCGTTGAGTAAAAGTGAATATTTGTACCTAATTTGAGGAAATTCCCACAAGGCAATCTTGAGATATCGTGTTCACGGGAATGGGATTAAAGGACGGACGGACAGATGGACAAAGTGAAAACATACTGCCTCAGGCCTCAGGCCGTCGCTGGCACAGAGGCATAAAAAGATCAGGAAACTGCATATTGACATGGTCCACTTTGGATATATCCACTTTGGATATATATGTTGTTATATCCAAAGCTAGATGCCACTAAATCCTACACACTGAACCCTTTAAAACAACTCCAGCTGAATGTCACATAATATCAATGTTGTTTTTGAGAAAGGTTATATTGTTTGATAAGGTCAGACAACCAGGGATCAATATCTGCAAAAATAAACACGTCCCTACATGAGGGTCACACACCTGATGGCTTCCAGCATGGCTCGGGGGAAAATAGTGATAAGCTTAGTTATGTTGTTTAAAAATATGCAAGATGATCATATAAATAGGGTGTATTTAGGTTTTCCGTTTACAAGTTGCTGGAGGATCAATAAGGGGGTGGCTGTATCTGAGGGGGTAGAGCGGTTGCTCCGAACACAAAGTCGGCCGTTCGATCCCGGTCTTTACCATCTGCATGGCAGATACTGAACCCTGAATTGCCCTTCATAGAAAAAGGACTTCCCGTAGATGCACTGTACGAATGTACAGGGGGATTAGCAGGACTAGGAAAAGTGGCATAAAAATACAGACCATTTATCATAACCACATGTGTCAACAGCACCAGGGTTTCTCAGGATTTAACGGCACAAGAAGCAATTCATAATTTTTCATGAACAAACTACAATGTCAGTATTCATCTGCCAAGGCCCAGTCGTCATATGAAACCACATTTAAATTCACTGGATCCAGATTTTTGAGGGGATCGGCACCAAATTCATCAGGATCAATTAATTATTCCCTGGAAAATGTGTGAAAAAGAACAATCTGCGCAAAAAATGAAATGGCCTCTTTCTTGGCCCATGCCACATTCTTCTATCAAGTTCGAATAAAAGCACCTCAGTAGTTTGGTATAATCCTGTTGAGTGACAGACAAACAGCAATGACTACAAAACCCCTTTGGCTTAAGTAATTATACAAATTATGCATTTGTCAGATCTCTAAAACAACGACAGAGTATTAGAGCCACTTAAAGGGGACCATTTTTTTTTAGATTAAAGTTGTTACTTTGGGCTGCGTGTCATGTAAGAGCGAGATTATTAGAAGATCCACCTGTCGCTTGTTTTATTGTGGATTAGCCTATGGGTTTCACTACCAGAATACTTCATCCTTTGTCAGCACCACATTATCATAAGTATCATGACTTTGAAAAGATCGAGAAAGAAACAGTCTGACACTGTATTCTGAAAACTAAAAATCGACATACGGACTTGATAATGTTTGTATGGTCGACTGAATAACGTTGGTTGCATCTGTGGGATAATTTCTCAAGTAACAATGACATTGGTCAAAGCTTCTGGATCCAGGAGTGGAACTCAAACACTGATTCTCCTAGTTTCTTATCTCCTAAATACGTTTTAAATATTAATATTACAAAGTTTCAGATTTATTTTCTTCAATATGGCCCTTATACCTCATTATACTAAAAAGGCAACCAATATCACACAGATATAAACTGTGTAAAAAATGTATTTATTAATATAAATGACACCAATGAAAAACCTGATTATCTTAATTATCTGACACTCTGCTCATGGTAAATAGAAAACAAATCACTTTATGGCCGTCTGAGTACAAACAAAATGTCACATTTTGTTGACACAGTAAACACACATCAAAGTAAAAGCAAATGTTATCCTCCAGAAATACACATTTGTTCACACTGAATTGTCTTGATGCTTCTCTGAACAGACACACTGTGTGTGTGTTTGTCTGCAGGAAGACTGACACATACATGTTATAGGAAAAAGTGTTTCTTACTCTACATTATTATTTGCCCACATGACCTTGGACTGGAACAAAAAACAAATCAGTAACTTCTCAAAGAAAAAGAAAGCTAACATGAGGCTGTAACCAAGGACACATTTAGATCAATGGACAGTTCACCAATATAATGGCAGGATCTCACTCTCAAGAAGACGCCAACAACACTATTGCACATTGCTATCGATTGGAAACTATCAATTTGCAAGTCCTCTAGATTTGCTTTGAGTTGTGACTTACAACTGACCTTTAAACTTCAATAAGGTTAATTTCACCTTTTGCAGAAAATCCCATAAAAAAGGGAACTAAACCAGTTTCAAAATGTTGGACAGCAACAACATAACCTTTGGTATTTGGTCTATGAAGGCTGCGTCTTTCAAAAAGGATTTTCTCACTGGTCTGTGGTCAAATTTGACATTAAAGGCACTAAATTAAAAATTAAAAAAAAGCCTCTACTGTTTAATTTGAATTGTGGTATTCATGTAGATAAAATGAAAAGTGATGGCGCACAATCTGAATGGGTAACCAGGTGAACATCTTGTTTTCCTTCCCAGTCCGTCGTGTAGTGCAGCGCGACGGTTCCTTTATGTGCAGACTCTCCGCTTATCATCAAACAGTTTACGGACAGTGTAGACCTGAGGAGGGACAAGGAAACACACAGACAGCATGGTGTTGAGTGTTCGGTGGTCCGACTGCTTGTAAACCTTTAAAAATGTATGCCCAGTGCATTTATATACCTGAGTAAAGGCCACACACAGCATCACCATCATGCTGGCACAGGACCAGAAGGAGACCCTCCACAGGTTATCTTCTAGCAGGTTTCGGTCACGTGCCTCGAAGGCCTTCAGCACCGTCTGCATCTGACGGCTGCGCTCCAGGCGTCTGTGCAGAGAGTCCATGGACTCCTGAGGAAAGAGGGGAGATACAGGTAAGAAAACAAGATAACAGATGTTCAAGCTGGTATCAGAAGAACAGAAGATTTTTCAATAGTTTAAGGCCCAAAGTCCATAGTAGAGGACCCTCCTCTCTGCGACAGAAAACACTGCTGCTGAGGCCCTGTCCACACCAAGAAATGTTCCTCTGCATTTGGGAACTGCATATTTCCCGCGTTTGGAAAATGACGATAACACAGCTTACGTCACGCATTCCCTCTGCTGCTGTGTGTAATGAGCATGTGCAAGAAACAATAACAAGAAGCTCTCTCAATAAGCTCACTGAGCATGCTCACATTCCTCTCTTGTATGTGACGGATCTTTGATGTAGACTATATAGCCCCCTCCCGGTTCAGCATGTTCTATCTGTATCCCGCTGATACTTCCAGGGCATCGTGATGTCACCTGAAATCCCACTCTCATACATTTGCATAATACACGGCTATAGGCTAGTCTGGCATGCCCCCTAACATGGCAGAGGAAAGTGAGAGCGGATCCTGACATTTCCTACACTATATGGAAGAGCTTCATGATAGTGGTTCATTCATCCATTGCTGTACTTTTGTTTAACTTGTTTGACGTGCGGAGCAGCACATCTTCCTAGCTGGTGTTAGTGGTTAGGAGTTGACACGTATTAGCTAAACATTTAGGGTCGTGTTATTTAACATTTTCCATGCCGTCAGCAAATTCGAAAGAAAAGACCAAAACCACCAGCGCGTGGGCTGGTCGGTCAATACTTTCCCCACTTCCCCTGAAGACAAAAGAGATGTCAGAAACTGCACTATATGGTTTTCTATTCGTATAACAAGCTGTCAGTTTTGAAAGGGAAATATGATAAAAATGTAGCCACATATACAATATTTGTTGTTTGAGGATCAATTAATTGTTGGTGTTGTTTTTTTCCTGGGATTTGTTGACAGTAAGAGAAAAAGAAAACAAGTCTTTGACGAGACTCATGATCCAGGTCGCTTGATATTTAATGAACAAAGACAGAAAATATTCTTTTGATTTATTTCAAAGCTGGAATTAATATGTTTTGGTTCTGAGACAAATGCTACAAGAGCAAGAGCATTTGTAATCTTGAATAAGTTGTCTTTATACTATTTATGTTGATAAAAAGATGATAGAAACCTAACCAACCACTCTGTTACAGTTATCCCTTTATCTTGCGTAGATGTTGTTTTGATAATTTCAAAGCACATATTTCCCAACAACAGGGCTTTTGTGAACAGGTCAGCTGACTTAGTGAAGGAGATTTCTTTTTTTTTTTTTGAAGTAACGTCTAAACCACAAACATGCATCTCACCCGGATGTCATCGAGCTTGTACTCCAGCAGGCTTCCGTCAGGCTCCTCTAGGCCCGGCCACTCCTCATCTCCACCCACGTCTCCTGCCTGACCCTCGATGATGATCTCGAAGAACACCATCTTCTCTGAGAAGTGGCTGAAGCTGTTGTCGAAGCAGATCTGATAGTCCCCCGCCTCTGTGGGCTCCACCCTGCGAACAAGAGAAAAAAAAAAAAATCAAACAGGCAGATGCGACAGAGCTGAGATATAAAATATGATCCAGAGTGAGACTGCACTCACACGTGGACTCCGTCAGAGCGTCGGGATTCCATGATGAGCAGGACGCCCTCTGGAGAAAGGATGGTGAAGTCAACATCCATACCAGCACCTGCTATCACCTGGATGTGAACACAAATGCATACACATACTGAGCATTAGGCCCAAAGGATGATCAGAAGTTTCTCCTGTTTAAAATTGTTTCTTTATTAAATAATCAGAGTTGAGATATGATTAATAACTACGTTTACAGACAGTGGACATTCATCAGCGATCGTTTTTGGCTCACTGCAGTCATATGCAATGTGCCTTAACCACAAGGTCAAACACTTTGAAGAGTAGTTAAAGACACGTTGCAGTGGAGAGCATGATGTTGTCTTTCAGACTCTCCCACTAAACAAACACGCTATCTTAACAGAGACGTGTTCCTGTGTAAATAAACCCCATCCCTTTTTTTTTGTACACTTTGTAGATTTAACAGATACAACTGGATAAAACTGACAATCCTGCCCTTCAATCTACATTTAGTAACCAACCAGATACATTCATGATAACATGTTTCTAGCCTATTTTTAAAGCTTAAAATCTGTTAAAAATCTAAAGCTGATATCTTCCATTTAAAAAAGTTAAAATCTAAAATCGACACCATATGTCATGGCCAAAAAACCAAGTCATGAAGTCCAAGATGTCTCTGCTGACTGCCGGGACGAAAGTTTGGTGGGGCAGGAACACTGTGAACTTAACAAATTGTGAAATGGAAGAAGTTTGGAGCTAGCAGGACTCTGACTGTCTGGTCAAACTGGCCGAGAGGAGCCTTGGCCAGAGAGGTGAGCAAAACCACAACGGTGGGTTTATTTGAGCTTCAGCAGTTCTCAGCAGAGGAGGAAGAACCTGATGGAAGGGCGACCATTCCAGCACTGTCCGTCTAAAATAGCGAGACAGAGGCCTAGACTCAGAAATCCAAACACACTGACTGTGTCCAGATCACTTCTCCTTGTATAGTCTACTTAGTAGACACAATAAAATGCTGAACTTACTATATAGTAGTCTAAAGAGAGAACTGTTAAACCTTACGTAGGACTCATTGTATCCCACAATGCATTGTGAAAAGCTGTGTAGAACCTAAGTACATCATCATGCATTGTGCTTGAACTGGATGAAACAAAAATGGAGGACCTACCTAATGGAGGAGATTCTGTTTCTTTTTTCAATATGTCATTATGGCTTTTTTAATGTAGTGTTACATTCATTTGTATGTAAAGAAATGCATACAAATGCTTCTCCTTATATTGTCTATTATATAGTAAGTTCAGCATTTTATTGTGCCGTCTGAAGAGAGAATTGTTAAACCTTACGTAGAGGACTCATTGTATCCCACAATGCATTGTGAAAAGCTGTGTAGAACCTTAGTCATCATGCATTGTGCTTGTGCTGGATGAAACAAAAATGGAGGACCTACCTAATGGAGGAGATTCTTTTTCTTTTTTCAATTTGTAATTATGGCTTTTTTTAATGTAGTGTTACATGCACTCAGAGCTGTGGGACACTCCTTCTCACAGACATGGGGGTGGGAGCCTCTATATAAACATGAGCTGTTGTCTTCAACATGCTGATATTTAACCAGTCAACACTTCTCAACTAGTCTAGTGAGTGACGGAATTCAAGAGCACAAATGTTTTCCCAGCTGTTGCCCCAGCACTGCAGCAGGACAAAGATCAGGACTAAGGCAAGGACCAGAACCAGGAATAGACCCAAGACCAGAAGTAGAACCAGGAATAGAACCAGGACTGGACGACCATAGACAACCAGGATGTGAAGGTTTCAGACCGAGCCTGCAGTTTATTTACACAGTGACTCATTGAAACTTACTCTGAGCAGTGTGACCATATATACAGTCTATGAGTGTGACACGTATTGTTACATCCAGGGACCTAGTTTAACCCTCATCCTTCTCAAGTGAAGCACGTGTGTTATATTATTGTGTTCGTGCACAAGATGTGCTGGAATGACAAAGTTTGGCATGACACATGTTTCAATCTTTCTGGCGGATATTGTGTTATGCTTATGCTCGTCATTAGTCAGGCTCACTCCCACCGTGGGAAGTGACTTGAGGGAATCAGTTGTTCGGTAGGTTTAGCAAGAATATGCATGTAGCGTGTGAGCTAGCTGGAGGGCTGCGGCTAGCACACACACACAAACACACACACAAACACTACACGGACGCGCACACACACGCAGGAAGACGCACACACACACACACACACACACAGTAGTTACCTGATATTCGACCTCCATCGTGCCGTTCTTCGCCGCTGTCTGAAAGAAGCACTCGGATCTTCCGGCGGGCACCAGGAAGGTGAACTCGCTGTCCTGGCTGTGACCGAAGCACCGCACGGAGCCGACGCACCAGCCGAAGACCACCGCGAAGAGCAGCAGCCGCCCCCCGCAGCCCGCGTGTCTCCTCCGGAGCAGCTCCATGGTGAAGGTGGCCACCGACACGACGCTATCTGAGCTCGGCCATCTCCTCCCCGGCATCCCTCTTCCGCAGCACAACTTTGACCCGCCGTGATTGGACGGTGAACCCCGAGCAAGCGCAGCGCCGCCGACCAATCAGAGGAGGAAGAGTAGCAATCCTCCTCCAATCACCGTGGAGCTGAGGTCTTCACCCACAGCCATGATGAGCGTTACTATGGCTACTGTGCGACCTGTGGTCTGTACTGTCTGTGGTGAATGAGACACTGAACACATGAAGGTAAAACTCAGTGTCATAATCATAATCTTAATAATAACATTAATAATAACAAAAATATGACGCTGAACATTATTGAACACATGAAGGTAAAACTCAGTGTATGATGATTGTGATGATACTTTTAATAATAATAATAACAATAATAATAATAATAATAATAATAATAATAATAATAACAATAATAGTAATAATAATAGTAATAATATGACGCTGAACATTATTATGTTTGTGTTGGGCCTCCACAATGTGCCATTTTGATTATTCCCCCAGGCACCAAGATATAAACAAGTACTCTGAAGCAGTACAGCTGAGTTACTTTCAATAGCTCATTAAAACAAAACAAAAAAATGTCAAATGCTTGAAATGACCGTGTGCTAGCCTCTTGTGTGCAGCTCTCTTAAGCTGCTTTCAGCACTGATCTCCGGAGGATATCTGAACCTGGAAGGACAATATGAGAAAACACAAATGTCCAAATGAAAGCCTTTGGAATTTCAGTGGAATTTCTCGGGCCAAACCCCCAAGTGAAAACTCTACACAATGCTCCCGTTTCTGGAATAAAAAGGAATAGTACTGCACTTGACTGCTCCTTCGTACGAAAAGGGTAAGGTTAAAATTCACCCAAGTTTAATGCAGAACAAATTAAGAAAAATCTTTCCTGTAGTTCATATACTAATTATACATACATATTACATTTGACACAGCTTTTAAATCTCAAGGAATATGAATCACACTTGCAAGATGAATATATCTGTGACGATTCTCGTGGTATCATGGGCGTCTTCAGCAGCTGCACACGTGTGAGCAGGAACTGGGTGTTATGTATCCAGAAATACAGCAACCTCAACCTTGGGTTATGTATCATAACCCAATGTAAAATAAAGGGCAAACCACTTAATGGAGGTCAAAGTATTCAAAAAACAGCAACAAAAAAAAGGAATATATACGTATACATTAGTTTGTTAATTTACACAACATTTTCCTAGCATCTACGTGCATCAGCATGATGCCGCTCTCATACAAAATAGAGACCGTGCACATACTATACATAGTAACGACATGTTCAGTGTATATTTAGTATGAAATAGTACGAGGGACGCAAACAAAATGTAAAAATAAATATGATCAAAATAAGAATAAAATACTAAATGGATTGTATAAAAGTTGTAAGCATAATATTTAGGAAAAACTTTTTTGCCATTGGCAACTGGATGTTCACGCGTACAGCTCCTGAAGAAGCAACAATGATGTTCTCATACAGCATATAAGAAGATGACATATTTGATAAAGCAAGAAAAACGTAAAAGTATTTCTATGATGAAAGAACAAGATGAAGAAACACAGAAGGAAATAGCTATAATTTTGCCTCTTTCTGCACTTTTGCTCTCGATACGGGCATTAATTGGCACATCATAGTTGTATGTCGCATGTGTAACAATCAGTTCCTTAAATTGTGCTGGTAAATCAGTGTTAATGAAAAAGGAAGATGACAAGATTACTCGATGTGTTGCAACTCATACAGAAAACATTGACAGTTAGCAGGGGAGGAAAAAGATGTTGCCACATTAAGTGTTACACTTGAGCTCCATTCTCCTTCACTGCGTCCAGTCCTCTGCAGCTGTTATTTGACCACAGAGTTCCTCAAAAATAAAGAATAGAAAAAAGTTGCTCAATGCATCACCAGAGAGGTTTATATTGGCAAATATTTGACATGACAGTGTGGCCTTGTGAGTGATTCTCACTTGATTCTGCATTAAAGCACAGATCAATGACACAGTTGGTGATAGGACAATTATGTTGTAGTAGCCAAAAAGGATATGGTGTGAATTAGCCTGACCCCAAGCTCAGCCTGCTAAAACACCTCTACTGTCACAAAGACTGAAGTTAAAGTCACCCTGACAAATCAATACAAATAGTGACAAGCACCAGCTACACAAAGCGACGTTTCTCAGAAACAGACAAAGAAGAGGCTAAACTGAGAAAACAAATCAAAAGTGTTGAACAGAATATGAAACACAATGAGTGAGAAGTTGAAGAGAGAAAAGGAAGTGTGAGCTGAGGGATGAAAGCTACATTCAGTAGTTTTGGGGAGTGTCCAACACACACTCACATGCACATTACTCTCTCTCTCTCAGCCTGTTCCCCATGCAATCTTCGTTTCCTGCTTATATGAGCACACATAAAAAAGCAACATTACTGGCAGCTGACAGCGGGACAGTGGACACAAGAGGTGAGGTGCAGGCAGAGGTCAGCTTTTAAAGGTGAGGAATCAAGAAAATCTAAATCACAGAGTGACATTGCAGAAAATGTTGTTGATTTTATTATATTTATTGTGTCATATGTGTTATTTATTGGGATTCATTTCACTAATATGTCTTAGAGGAGCTTCCAGGGAGTGTGTGTAAGAACCACTCCCCTGCTGCTGGATGAGTGGAGCTTGTAACACATACTGAGGCTCTGTCTCTATGTCTTGTGTCCCTCAGGCATTTATTTCTTAACTTTTTGTCTTGTCTCTCCATTGTGAAACTTTTTTGTTGCTGTTTTTCTGTTTTTCTGTTTTTCTGTTCCCATACTCCTCTGCTCCTTTGCTCTAGCTTTTAGCCCTAACCCTGTCTCTGTCTTCATCCCTTTCCCCACTACATCAGGCCCTTCGACCTTCAGCTCCAACCCCTAGGTGGAGTTGTGATCTGGTGCAGGATGGAAGAGGGAGATGTGGGCACCTGCCCCCATGTGTTTGTGGTGGACGCTCACTCAAACTGTGTCTCGGTGCCCGGGAAGAAGAAACCGATGTGGGCAACGGCAGGCCAAAAGCTTCTCCTCCTGCTGGTGGGACTGACCATGTTGGGACATGTCGTGCAGGGTTTTTTCCTCTACACGCTGTACAGAAAAACAGAGGTGAGGCTGATGTCTGCATGTAATTGTGTGTCTGTTCCTCTCAGTGAAGGGAGAGAGAGCGCTTGGAAATTCCTTTCCTCTAGAATTTCCCTCTTTCACTCTACGTCAGTCATGACGTGGACAGCTCAAATTTGTGCATGGGTAATCATTTGCTCTTCAAGGGTTACAGGATAATTAAATGTGTCTGTTCCTAGTTCCACTTCCCTTTCCTATCTCTCACAAGTGCAAAGCCTCAATATAACTTCACTTTTCTGAGACGGTTTAATAATGCTGTTTACACACGCTTGAATATGCTTGAGGAAAGTTCATCTTGCAACATCATTCATAAGTAAAAGGATAAAGGAAATCAAAGCAATAGCCAAAAAAGACTCATCACTTTACAGTGTTTCTCAGTAGGAGAAAATGTTGGAATTTAACATGTTATAATTATTGTGTTGTTTTTTGCAACAATGATTTAATCTGTTGCCTTTAGTAAAGTACAGTGTGCCAATACCACAAAAGATTTGCTTGTGTCTATATATATAGATATTTCCGCAGCTCTACACGTACGTGTCTATAGCTCTTAGCGGCAGGACACTTCCTGTTCTTACACGCTGTTGAACTTTTGACATCTTGTTTGCAAACAAGTACAGATTTTGAAACGTGTTCATCTCCTGCTCTCCCTTTTTGGTTTTCTTCCTCTTGCTGCCGGTCCTTTCCCAGGACGGGTCTCGCCCTTACCTGAATCTGTCCAACCCTCAAACATCTGGCCAGCAGGTAAATATCATTGTCAACATGTGTCCCCAAGCCTCCACCAAGGCAGTTCAAGGGCCAGTTCGGAGCCAGTCCCGAATCTCAAACCACTTTTTTTTGATTTGGCTGCCCAGAATCTGGCTTTCAGTCACAAAATCTGGTTTGAAGCTGGCATCAACACTTAGTTGGTCTGGAAAAACAAAACGCTTACATCAGCGGCTAGGATCGGTATTATTGTGACCCACTACTAAGTTATATTAACAACAACAAAAATTGGACCACCATCAAAAAAAACAAATCCCTTTGTGTCGTGGGTAGTCTTAAAACTAAAGCTAAAAGCAATTATGACGAGCGGCGCAAATGCTTTGGATCCATCGTGTTTGGATGAAGATTTGCAAATTTACACGTAATGTTATTTGTGTGAGTAAAGACCTAATTATTTTAATTTGACCCAGTCTGACTTTACGGAGTTGACAGATGACAATGTTTGTGTGTGTCAGTGTGTCAACATGAGAGGGAGAGGAGTCAGGAGGTGCTGTATGAATCTCGTGCAGCTGCAGTGAAGAAACATTTCACCAATTTAAGAAAAGTATCAGTCATGATGTCGTGGTCAGTGTGGATACTTAAGTGATGGTCACAGACAAATCAGTGTATGGTCACAGATAAGAGTAAAAATAGGATCAGTTCACAATGAAACTGTTGGGTGTCAGAGGACGACACCCGACCACATCCGAATGTGGTCTGGTGTGCCTGGTGTGACTTCTCACTCCTTTTCTTCTGTTTCAGGGTGGCACCATGATGGGTCAAATGGGATCTAAAGGTAAGGAATGATCGTCATTTATGGTGCTTATGCTGTACATAGTGAGAAGAACAGTCACAGTTATATAAGAATGAATTAATGCTACACTTCTAACCTATTGTCAATGCATAAATGAAGTTTTAGCAACAGGATGTCCAGGCTCTAACATGCTAAACCAAACATGAACATTCAGATACAGTTTTTTTTACTTTGATTGATCCATTGGTTGATTGATTGACTGATCTGAACCTGTTTTCTTGAACAGAGCTCAATGAGCTTCACATGCAGCGACCTCACCCGGAGCAGGTTCAACAGAGGCCCTTTGCTCATCTGATGGGTCAGTTCCCTCCCCTCATTATAATTATAAATATTGTCAATGACCCAAATGGTTGAATTTAATTCATATTTTTTATTTTCTCTGTTAAAAAACTCTCTTATGTCGTGTTTCTCTCAGGCTCCGATAATCCTGCAAAGGATGACAATGTGGTGCAGTGGATACATGAAGGTGGCGACGCCATCACCCACCAAATGGGTTACGACAAAGGTCGACTGTTGGTGGAAAAGGAAGGTTACTACTACCTGTACTCCAAAGTGCAATTGAATGCTGTGTTGGAGTGTTCACTTATCCTGCACAAGGTCATGAAAGACACCAGTGCCTACGGCCGACCAATAGAACTCATGAGATCAAAGAGGTTAGTCCTTGTGCTGCACTTTACTTCTTCACTCTGTCGCTGCACCTGTGGTTGCTCGGGTGCATCCTGTTTGTATCTTCGAATCTCTGTATTTGAAGGCAAGTTATCTTTATCGTTTTGAGGTGAGCTTCTGTTGAGACATCTCTTCTTGTTTTTTTCCACTAGCTTTCGCTGCAGGACACCAAAACTTGTGAGTGTAAAGGCTTTGGAAGGGGAAGATCTGTGGAACAGCTTCCTGGCTGGGATTTTCCATCTGGAGAGAGGAGATAAAGTTTTTGTCACGTTGGAGAGTATACAGAAGATTCGTCCGGGACCTGCAGACAACTTCATGGGGGCCTTCATGATACTTCCATCCAACCATTAAAATAACGTCTGTCAATTTTCATGACACTATTATATGTGTGAGTTCATTTACACAACATGTTGTATTAAATTTCATGCATCCAATATTAACAATATGAATATAATCTATTATACACTGTACCTAATGAATGTATTTGAATGAAAAAGCAACACACAGTTGTCATATCATAAAAAGAGTATCTGATATTCAGGTTATATTCTACTGGATAGTATGTTACATATTTTTCATGTGAATAAATAACGGTTTCTTATCAAACATAAATGTGAGTTGACATCACTTCCTGATTAGATAATATGTCACACAGATAAGTTGATCAAAAATGTTATAACTAAACTCTGCACACACATAAAAGACTGTTTGGAACCAGCTATGATACCTCATTGTAACCCGTGACACGATTACAGAGGAGGAGGATGTGGTCGAGCAAGGATGCACTGATCGCATATGCACAACGATTACATTAAGCAGTTGCTTGCAATGAAATGCTGGGGTCACAGGCTCTCTTATAGCAATGCTCAGAATATTACAAGCAGACAACAAATAATATAGAGTATAATAAAATAAAAAAGAATATAAAAATTTAAAATAGAAGTATAATATACATATCTAAAATATATATATATAGACCTAAAGAAAAAAAAGAAAAACAATAGTGCAAGTGTTTGCAATAGTGCAAAATGCAATAGTGCAAATATGCTAAGGTGCAGAGTTAGTGGAATTATGACAGATTGGAGGAGTTTAAAAGTCTTATGGCCTGGGGGATGAAACTGTCTCTGAGCCTGATAGTGCGGGCCCAGAGGCTGCTGTACTGTCGGCCAGACGGCAGCAGGCAAAACAGTTAATGGCTGGGGTGATAGGGGTCTTTAATAATCCGGTCGGTCTTCTTCCTACACCGCTGGTTGTAGAGGTCCTCCATGGATGGCAGCTTCGTCCTGGTGATGTGTTGAGCAGACTTCACCACCCTCTGTAAAGTCTTACGGTTCAGGGCGGTGCAGGTGCCTCACCACGTGGTGATGCAGCCAGTCAGGATGCTCTCTATGGTGCACCTGTAGAAATTGCAGAGAATCCTGGCATCCATGTTGACCCACCGCAGCATGCAGAGGAAGAAGAGCCACTGTCTGGCCGTCTTCCTGATGGAGTCTGTGTGATGGGTCCAGGTCAGGTCATCACTGATGTGGAACCCGAGGAACCTGAAGCTGCTGACTCGCTCCACCGTGATCCCCTTGATGGAGAGGGGGGCATGTTCCACTCCTTGTCTCTTCTTGTAGTCCACGATCAGCTCCTATGTTTTGCTGACGTTGAGATGGAGGTTGTTGTCCTGGCACCAAGATGTCAGGGCTCTGACCTCCTCTCTGTAGGCCTTCTCATCGTCACAGGTGATCAGGCCTATGACAGTGGTGTCATCAGCAAACTTAATGATGGTGTTGGAGCTGTGGGTGGCCACGCAGTCATGCGTGAACAGGGAGTACAGGAGAGGACTGAGCACACAGCCCTGGGGGGCACCGGTGAGTCAGGGTGGAGGATGTGGTGCTGCCTATCCGCACCACCTTTTGTCTGCCCGTCAGGAAGTTGTCACGATCAGTGCAGCCTTGCTCGAGGGTGCAAGAGCTCTGAGGTGCTGAGGTTGGTTTAGGTGACTCAGCATTTTTTAACGTGTTCAGGGGAAAGTTGCATCATTTCGCTGCAGAAGTGTCTGATGGGAAAAAAGAGACATGTCAGTACAGAGACAATAAGCAAAGGTGAGTTTGTCAGCCAAACAGAGATTATTGCGGTGAAAGCAGAGTGCAACGAATGCCTGCCAACAATAACAAAAAAATTCCAGGAAACCGTACAGACAGGTAGGAAGACAGGTTGCACAATATGCATTACTGCTGAGAAGATTTTAAATAAGTGGCACAAATACAGATATAAGATACGCAACACACACAAACAACTACATGTTGTGTGTGTGCAGAGGAGGAGGATGTGGTCGAGCAAGGATGCACTGATCGAGAGAATGAAGAAATTGTTGCGATCAGTGCATCCTTGCTCGAGGGTGCAAGAGCTCTGAGGTGCTGAGGTTGGTTTAGGTGACTCAGCACATTTTAATGTGTATAGGGGAAAGTTGCTTAGTTTCACTGCAGAAGTGGCTGATGGAAAAAAATGAGAAATGTCAGTACAGAGACATTAAGCAAAGGTGAGTTTGGCAGCCAATCAGGGATTATTGCGGTGAAAGCAGATAACAAAAAAAAATACAGGAAACCGTACAGACAGGTAGGCAGCCATGTTGCACAATACGCATCATTGCTGAGAACATTTTAAATAAGTGGAAAAACTGACCACAGATGAGATTCAGAATGTGGGTCATTTCCTGCTCAGAGAAACAAACAAACATCTTTGCATCTTAGTTACACAAACAGCACGACACTCCTGCAGCTCTGCACACAACAGATCACCTCATGTTACAGATACATACATACTAATACGTTAAAGAGGCTGTTCTGAGTCTCTGAGTCTTTGACCCAAAGAAGAACTATGGAGGTGTTGAGTCCCTGTGTTGCTTGTCTCAGGTATGTGCACACAAGGGTGATGAAACAATCAAAGGCTGCACTAGCAAGTACACATGGATGTAGGATTATAAATTCACTGTGGTGTCTTCTTGTGAACAAACAGAAGATACATTTTTAAGAATGCACGAATGCATTTCTGTTTGCATCTGCACTATTTTCAATGTTTAAGCGTTTACATCACAGTCTTGTTCTTCTTCCCCACCTTTGCTGGTGCATCATTGGGTTTCTTGGCATATTTGCTATTGGCAATTTTTGTAAATCAGGAAGTGTGCAGTGGCTATTTAGAGCTAATGTACTGAAAACAATTTTTGTCTGTGTTCCTAGAAACGCTAGAGAGCAGTGAAAGTGAATAAAAACGTTTCCGGTTGAACAGCTCATTTTACAGCTCCATTAAGCCGAGAGGAGCTGCAGATTGGTGTGATAACTCTCTGCAGGTTCATCATTCTGTCATTATGACCTCTGCTGAGGAGGTTATGTTTCAGCCCTTTCCATTTGTTGGTTTGATTGTTGTAAGCAAGGTTACACAAAAGCTACTTGATGGATTTCCACAAAACATGGTGGAATGAAGTTTGTGTGATGGAATTAAAGTTGGTGAGAATCTGGAACAGAGGCTGAACCATGGATTTGTTTTTCCTTTGCATTTATTTCAATAATTTCTTCATTCATATTCAACATTTTTCTGACAATCCACATACAAAATAAAGGAAAAGTAGAGAAATAAAAAATAAAAAATATGGTCATCACATATAGCTTTTCTGTATGGAATCAAGCCATAGATCAGAAGCCAGAGCAGGCGGAAGTTCATAAGGTCATCAAGGTTTCCTGTGTTCTCAGAAAAACCCCACCCTTATTTTTCAGGGAATGGATGCGCCGTTCTGAGTCCTTAGCCATAGACCTATTTTTCATTTCGAGATTTATTTACATTATTGAGATTCTCATTTTGACAATCAATAGTTTTGAAGAGTATCCGACCATTCTTAAGGAAGTCTTCGACACTGTTGGCCCATGTCTTCTCTCTTGGGTCCCAGCTGCATTTAAACATGCTGTTGAACAGCCCTTGTTAAAGAAAGGCCCATTTCTAAGCTACCTTTCCTGTCCAAAATCCTAGAAAAGGTAGTTCTCACCTAGTTGCAAACATTTCTTATCAACAATAATGTATATGAAAATTTCCAGTCAGGTTTTAAACCACATGACAGTATCGAAATAGCTCTTTTAAGAGTTTTTAACAATTTGATTTTAACTGTTGATTCAAGCGATTCTGCTGTCCTGGAGTGCTCCTAGACCTGACGGCCGCTTTCGACAATCTTAGGCCTTTGGCTCCTAACACTCACTCCACGAGTCCTGGTGTTCCTTTTGACAGGGCTTTTAATTTTGAAAAGTAAATTTCCTCAGTAGTCAGAGGTAGCTTTCTTCAACTAAGACAAATAGCCAAGGTAAAGGTCTACCTCCCACAAAAAGACCTAGAGAGAGTTATCGATGCATTCATAACCTCCCGTCTTGATTATTGTAATTCCCTGTACATAGGCTTAGACCAATCCTCCATTAAACACCTGCAGCTAGTCCAAAATGCTGCTGCTTGCCTGCTGACTTGGAAAAAAAAGAGAGACCATTTCACACCCATGTTGCGCCTCCTAAACCGACATCCTGTCACAGGATCGTTTAAAATCATACTTTTAACTTTCAAATCTCTGAACGGACTGGCACCGTCTTACGTGTTCGAACTTCTCTGTACGGAGACTCCAGTTAGGGAACTGAGATCAGCCACTCGCAGCTGATTGTATTTATCTTATCGTTTTTTTTTATTATTATTACTTTACAATAATTATTTTATTTTATTTGTATTACTGGCACTATGATATATAACGTTTAACTCCTTTACACCTGTAAAGCACTTTGGTCAACCAAGCTGTTTTAAATATGCTGTAAAAATAAAATTGACATTGATAATGAAAATAATGGAGGAAGAAGAGCAGAAAAACACATCCATCTGTCCAGAGTTGAGGACACTTTTTAATATACTGCATTTACCCTTAACCTTGTGTTTACAAATACATGTCTAACACCAACACTAACCAAGCTAAACCTAACTCTAACTGTAAATCAAGTCTTAACCATCAACAACCCTTTGAAGTTGTGACGGCACACGCACACCCACGCCCAGCCACACACAGAGACATGACTATATCTAATTACAAAATGTTCTTATTTCATTTAGCTTTACAGCTTGGACAAAAAAAGAAAGGAGGCAAGTGCGTCTTCTGCTGTTTTCCAGTGTTGTTCTTTTTCCTCATAACAGCATGTATGGTAAACAAACAGGAAGTGATGTCAGCCAGTTCCCGGTAATGGAATGTAACTTTCCCTTACCTATAAACAATTCATAGATTCCACTTTCACAATTGTTATTCTCTGCTTTTCAATTTATAATGAACTCAGTGCTCACCACATCTATATTAATGTACATGTTTAACATGAATTACAGTAAAAAAAATACATTCAACTATGTGTAGTTAGTGCATAGTGCACATATATACATGTATATATATATATATTAATAATTCTGCTCATGATTTGATCAGGATCGATTGTTTATGCAACATTTATTTTAAGTGCAGCCTCATTCATGACTCATAATTTGCCAGAAGAGATAACAAGCCCTAACTCCAGTAGATCTAATTGAGGTCCCTGATGTAGAACATAATTATAATCACACATTTCTGTAAGCCTCAACCTTACGCTCCCAGACTTTTACAAATGTATTAAGTGCTTACTATTATTATTGCTTAATAGTGCAGTGTATTGCACGTCAACATGAATGTAGTGTATACATGAAAATACATTTCCATAGGAAAAATGGCAACACTATCATAAATATAAGTCCATAAATACTTCAGTATCATTAAATAAATATATCACATACAGTGTCACACATATTTACAGACAATAAGATGAGTGTCTAGTCTTTTCCTGTTTGCCTTATTGGGACTGTGACTTCTGCTGAGATTGCATCTGCCTGCTAAGCTTCATTTACAACTTTCATTTTGAAAATGGCACCAGCTCTTGCCCATTTTCATCTGCTTGGACTTGAAAGAAACACAAACTGGTGTTGATGTTTTGACCATGTTGAACCACAACGTCCATATTAGTCCATGAGGAACATCCCAAATCCCGAGCCCTTCAGCTCGAGCTTCCAGTTCTCTAGTCCGCTCTTTGCTATTGTCATCTGAGCTTGAGGACTCTGTCCGTTCACCTGGCTCACTGTCCAGCACTTCCTGGTCACTGGCCTGTTATCTGTCACATTAGGAAGCTGCACCTCACATGTGAGCTCATCGCCCACGCGCACGCTGAGGTGGGCTGGGTCACACCTGAAGGTGCAGGTGAAGTTCAGTTCAATGTACATGAAGTAGATCCCGACCTGCTGTGGCTTCAGCGGCTGATCCTGTGAGACAAACTGGAAGTTGCTCCCCACAGACTCACTACCACCGTATTTGACTGGAGCCCATGGCATGAGGCCGTTCTCCAAATGACCTGCAGGAGGAGACAAACACATGCATTTAGATGGTGTATACAACGTGCAACGGCACATGACTCATGTTGACTTACAGTAAGTATGAACTGATTTTGCACGGATAAGAATTACAGCCAGGTCTGCAGTAGAGTCCATTTCACATTAACCATTTTATTGATCAATTGTTTAAACGATCAGAAACTAGACTAGTTCATGGACTCCACACGGACTACTCTTTTTTTCACATCAAGTTTGATCTAATTCACATCTGTGTGCATCATCAAATAAAGAATGCTTACTTGACTTGAATTCCAGGTATGCAAATTTCTGCATCTGTTGATTGAACAAAAAAGATGAAATGGGTTAAAATGTGCAGAAGACGAGAGTCAAACTAAAAAAGTCACTGATTCCAAGTTTAGGCAAATAAACAGGAGTCATTTGCTCACCTTGCTTTCTGGATAAGGAGAGTGTCCTGTTCTCTTTACTGCCTCAGGGTCAAAGTTGGGTAACTCCTTTTTGGAGTCCATGTTCATCACCAATAAGACAACTCCAGCAGCCACAGCAGCCACCGCCACGAACAGAAAGATGACGGACGCGACGAGGAACACGTTCAGGCAGCTGCTGCGCCCGCGGCCACTTTTCTGGAGAGACTCGACGTCCATCTCTGAGGTACGATGAAGAGAGTTATAGGTGTCTGAGCTTCGTATTGAAGTGTCAACACAGGTCCAGAGGTTGAAGGTTCAAACACACGCAGCTGCAGGTGGCACAGCTCCAGGTGCCGGGTGGGTCAGGACCTCAGATATTAGTCCAGTGGGTGTCGGTGACTGTTGAGGCTGTGAGCTCCATTGCGCCTTTTTATAAACCTATGCTGAGCGCAGGGTTTCATGTGAGGAGGAAATTAGCGGAAGTCATGGGTTTCCCTGTCACAAGCCCCCCCCCCCCTTACTCTCCAATGAGGAGGCGTGAAACCAACTTTCCGCGGCTCTCACTCTGCTGTTGCGCAAGTGTGCCTGCGCCTCTGGGCCAGGCGGAAAACGAAAGGAATATAATCATTACGACATAGAGTTGTGTCGAGATAATGGTAGATGGGTTTTATTTTATCCCGCAAGTTAATGCAGGTGGTTTTGCGTGTGTGCGTGATGCTCACGGATGTATATTATATAATGTGCATATAAAGAAAACAGCTCAGAGCATCACACCTCTATGTGAATTACATTTGTGTGCGTGTGTGTGTGTGTGTGTGTGTGTGTGTGTGTGTGTGTGTGTGTGCGTGCGTGCGTGCGTGCGTGCGTGCGTTTGTGTGTGTGTGTGGTTGGTCAAGGTGTTCATGATGTGGGGACCTACATGTATTAAATTGGAAGTTGAAAACATGCTCTTAGCGTAGGTTAAGGTTAGGGTTAGGTTGAAGGTTAATTTTAAGGTCAAGGTCAATGGTTGAGGTTTAGGTTGAGATTAAGGTAAAGGTAAAGGTAAAGGTAAAGGTAAAGGTAAAGGTAAAGGTTAAGGTTAAGGTTATAGGTTACAAGTAACAATGGCCAATGTTATAGTAAGCAAGAGAGAGTTTATGAGTGTGTGTGTGTGTGTGTGTGTGTGTGTGTGTGTGTGTGTGTGTGTGTGTGTGTGTGTGTGTGTGTGTGTGTGTGACGAGAGCGAGACAGAGAGAGAGAAAGAGAGAGGAATGAGTGGGAGAGAGGAAAGCGTAATAGACAGAATTAAAAACAGAAAGAAGTATGAGCGATTTTCCAGTTTTCACTGTAAACTCATTTGAGATCAAGCATTTTGACTTTTATCATGATATGATTCAGAGCATGGAAAGCATGTACTTATTGTTCTGTATGAAGTCACGCCAATTTATCATTTGTATTAATACTTTTTGGGCTGAGCAGATTGTGTTTCTATTCCTACAGTTGGCACAGATGTTGATCATGAACACTGAGCAGCTGTTGCAGTTAAATGTATGGTAGTGAGGAGTGGATCACTCTGCATTTTTTTTTTACAGTCCTGAAAGCTGCAATGAGCTAATAGAAGTAGTAGACCTGCAAAGAATTAAAAAAATATTTTTGGGGCCCATTCATCATGTTTGGACTAGACTGTAATGATGTAATGCTTCAATATGATCAGCTGATCAGCGCTGCACAGTTCGCTCAGAGAGAAATTTTGAGGGAATGTTTGTGGCTGTTACTGAAAGGGAAGTGGATGTAAGACAAAAAGGGCCATTTACTGACCGTGGCTCAAAGTCTCCTGAGACAGCTAAACGTGTCATGGATGGTGCTCAAATCCAACTGAATCAAAATACATTCTGTGGTTAAAAGTTTTCCATCAAAACTGTTCGTAGAAATACACAAAACAGCTACAAAAGTATTAACACCTGGTTCCAGCTAGGGCATTCTGCAGTAACACAGGGAAGGGAAAAGCAAAGCTATGATGCCGGATAGAAAAACATGTATCTGTTGGATATAGGAATATTTTTGCCGAGATATATTTTGAAAATACAAAGAAAAACTGTAGATGATTAAAATGACAATTTATATATCGCGTTGTAAAAAAAAGTGAAAACATTTTCTTGTATCCGTCCCTGATCTGGATCCGAAGCAAAATGTCACTTCTACTCTGACCCAAACTTTATCCTTCTGGTGGTAATCTGTCCAATTGATTTTTGCGTGAACTTGCTTGCATTTTACATGTATTCAAACAACAGTTTACTTATAGCAAACTGGGAGCAGATCACCCTGATCAAACACCATGATTCTGTCCGATAAACAGCACATTCTGCAATAAATGATGTCTTCCACAACTCTCTCTATCATTCCTTTTCCCTCATGCTTGGAGTTTTTTCTGTGGTGGAAGTTTTTTCATCTTCTTTCAGAGCAAACCTTTTCTGTTTCAGGTCTGAAAAGTCTTCACACACACACAATGTTTGGAATATTGCACAATATGGGTAAATTTGATTTCCTCCCCCACATTTTGCTTTCCCATAAGATGTAATTTAAACTTATGACACACTTATTACAAAAGGTGGCTCAGTAATCAGGATGTCATGAGGAATGACAAATGAGAGCAGGCAGAGTGTGCTGAGAAAAATTGCAGGAAGTGTTTGTGTGGGGGTGATGGATGGGGAAGTCAGCACGAAACAGAGAAAAGGAGATGTTTATCATTACGAGTCTGACAGCTCTTACAGTCATGTGCTCCTGCAGGGCAAAAAAAAATCCATTTGTTCCCTAATGAAACTGACCACACACACACAAACTGTAACAATACGATCAGCTACAACCACAATTAGAGATAAATTCCACAAAAGTTTCCATATTGTCTAAGAAAGTGCAATCATGCAAAGAAACAACAGCACTTATAACCATCAGAACATTCTCTAACCTTATATTGCTGAATCATGTGTGCTGTAGCGTGAATGTGTGTGTGTGTGTGTGATGAAATATATGTGTTTTGGATTAATGGCATAAGTTCCGATGGTTTCAGAAACAAAAGAGTTTCAGAAAGTTGGTTAAAGCAATCCAAAATTCTCTCGAGGCCTTTGTTTTTCCACCTTTTTTATCAGAAAATCTGACAAACGGTATTACTCACCGAGCGGCTGTGTTGTGTTGTGTAATGTGGAATAATCATTTTGTTATTTAATAAATGGTGCGTCATCCTCCTTCCCTTTGAAAATGATGAAACTCCAGAGAAAAGCTTAATGGCTTTAAAAATAATAATTTAAAGGCTTACTAAAGCTATGAATATAAACACCCCCCCCACACCCCCCCCCTCCCCCACACACACACACACACACAAACACACATGGATTTTCTGTGGTCAGGATGACCTTTGTGACATAATAGAAAGTATCATGATGTGTTGGGTATTCTCACTGGCACGTCACTGACTCTGTTTTCACTTCACAACAAGAAAAGCAGTAGTGGCTCTATATCTCTCTCCCTATTTCTGTTTTCCAACATGCAGATGTGAAAGCAAAAATACCTCCCCCTACAGGAGAGAACTCTTTTATCTTAAAAGCAGAACAAGTGCAAACACAGACACCTCTGCTCATAAACACATTTATAGTATACACTCATTCATGTCTCTACACTACCGAGCTTGGGCCGAATCCCATTACACCCCTTGGCCCTACCCCTTTGTTTTGCTCATTCAAATTTAGGGGAAGTCTGTCCCAATACCTGTTGGGATGGAGGGGTAGGGCCAAAGCAAATGTATTTATAGCCCTCGAAACTGAGATTTTTTCGACCCTCACTTCAAACCTTGGGGTATGGAAATTCCCCATAATGCCTTGCGGATCACCGGTAAGCTGGGAGAGAGACCCACAAATGCAGCAATTTCTCCATTAATACGTTTATTTTAAAATACTGATAATGATTGTAAGTGTGGTAATCCCGTATTTTCAAATAATTTCATGATCTTATCCCCCCTCCTTGAAGACAATCGATGCACTTAATTGAACCTGCATACAGCAGCTATTACTGAACTGGACTGCTCCTATAATAACAAAGCATTCTGGCAGGGTTTCATACAGACCACTGCTAGTAGCCTGCAGCTGTGTGATTTTGATTCATATCTGAAATAATGCAGAGCATCCAAACTTTTCAATTTCAAATGTGATTGATTCACCTGCATTAGGATATATGTTATTTGTATATTATATGTTTGTGACTTAAGTTACTGCAAACAACAATGATATCCCTGGCAAAACCATGACAACATTTCTGCTTGTTTAACTGCCAAGATAACCTTTGATGACCTGCCTCACAGCAGATGCACCAGGTATCAGTCTATGAATGATCTGGGACGTCAGAGCCACAAATCTGCTCACTGTGCTTGCCTCTTCCACTAGGACCTTGAAAAAGACCCTTGTTCTGTGTCTTATCTCCTGGAATGTTAATATCTCACGATGTTCACACACACACACACACACACACACACACACACACACACACACACACACACACACACACACACACACACACACACACACATCACCCCTCCACCAAATCTGCATAAAGAGAGCACCTGCACGTGTTTCTTGTAGGATGTAAAAAGAAATTCACAAAATATTAACTATTTATCAATGGATGACCACGTTTAAAATATCAAATGACATGTTTTACCACATAGAAAGGTCAACTTAGGCTATGGGTTGAATCACCATTTTCGCAATTAAAACCATTTACACAGATTATGAAATATCTGTCAGACTTAGTCACATGTTCTGAACAGAATCAGCAGCAATGACTTAGGAGGCCGCTGATTCACAGAATGAAAGATATGAGGCCTTAGATACTTCTTCATCAACAGAGAGAGGGGAAGAGATAGAGAGAGAGAGAGAGAGAGAGAGAGAGAGAGAGAGAGAGAGAGAGAGAGAGAGAGAGAGAGAGAGAGAGAGAGAGAGAGAGAGAGAGAGAGAAAGAGAGACCTTACCCCCAGGAGATGACTTTTGCAACCAGTGAGGAGTTTTCCGTGCCATGCATATCTTCCCGGTGACGCTGCGCCCTGTGACGGGTCAGGACGAGCCCCGCAGACTCTGTGATGAAATCCAAAATGCGTAAAAGGGAAAAGACGCACTGAGGCGGGGGGTGCATTAAAGACAGCGGCAGCTCCCACTCCAGTCCCCTGTGGCCCCGCACATGAGCGAAGTTCAAGGGCGCTCCCACGGCTTCTGACGCCAGCAGGTTGGTGTGCTCCGAGCCAATCGGCGTCATGTTGGATAGATTTGTGCCACAGAGCAGCGGCGTCTCCAGCGCGGAGCTCCAGCTCAGACTGGCGGACAACAAGAGCAGCCTGGCCGCAGCAGGGATGGGGATGGACAACGGCACCGGGAAGAAACTCATCGAGATAACCGGACCGGCTTTGTCCAAAAGAAAACTTCTGGTCGGCTTAGACCTGCTCTGCCTCCTCCTTGGTAAATATCAAAATACAGGCTTCAGCTGCAGGTCCACAGAGAGAAGTTGTTCTAACTGTTGCTAACTGAATGCTTTTGTTATTGGCGTATCAATGAAGTGTTCCAGCAAAATTGCAGTGCCATGAACAGCAAATACAACTAATCTGAAAGTTTGCAATTGCTTTCTACGGTCATTGTCGTGGTCCCTGGGGTTTTGTTCGCACTGGAATGCATTATATTATAATTAAGTATAATTTTCTAACAGTATTAAAGTATGATAATATCATATGGTATATAGTGTAATATACTAAGCATATAAGTGTCTCTGTCATTTTGTCCAGCCATGCATCAGATGTGTGAGAATGCCTTTAAATGCAGACGATGCGATGACTTACACTGGTGTGCTGAGGGGCAATTTATATTGATTTTTTAAAGAAGTTTTAATATTTCATGGCATAAAATAATGTAAAAAATCGCAATGATTTTATAAGAGAATAATTGGCACGATAACTGATATTGAATTTCCCATTTGTAAATATAGGCACCATTCATTCTTGTAGGTTTGTTGATGACACTTCAGTAGCCTACTTGTTATTCCTTCCTAGTGCAGTGAGGGTTAACTTCCACCATGTTGAGCTCTGTTACACTTTGTATTTAGTCAACAAAGACATTTGAGCCCGCCTGCAGAATATCCTGCAGCGACTTAACTCCGAGTTGGGAAGAAATGGAGAGAAAGCAGGAAAGAGAGAAGAGGGAAAGAAAGTTTCTCTCTCTCTCTCTCTCTCTCTCTCTCTCTCTCTCTCTCTCTCTCTCCATCAACATGTATCTCTGGCCATGTTTTTTCCACAAATGCGCGCTCCCGAGCCCCTCCGTGCCAGCTGGTTTGTGCATTGCCCAGGGAATTCTACAGTTTCCATGACAACCTCCCGTTCTCAGGGTAGAGTCAAGCCAGGGGGAATTGTATTTGGTATAAATAAATAAATACACAGTGTGTGTGTGTGTGTGTGTGTGTGTGTGTGTGTGTGTGTTTGTGTGTGTGTGTGTGTGCGTGTGCGTGTGTGTTTGACTGCTGTAATCGTTGACCCTTCCTCCCATGTTTTCTATATGTGAATGGAGGGTGGTTATGTAATGTAGGTTATATTGAAAAAAGCTGGATGGAGAGGTAGTCTGCACTGACAACAGATTGGACATGTGCAGAAAGGACAAACAGAGCCGTCCAAGACGTCTCTGTGTCTCTGTGTCTCTCTCTCTCATTCCTCTCTCTAATGTGTAGACATGCAGGATGGAGAGAGAGAGAGAGAGAGAGAGAGAGAGAGAGAGAGAGAGAGAGAAAGAAAGAGAAAGAGAGAGATAAAGAGAGAGAGAGAGAAGCAAGGACACCCGGAGACAGACAGAGACAGTGTGAGGCTGGTTCTGGCTCAGAGCTGCTGCAGCATTCGTTCTTTGTTTAGTAGAGAGTTGAACTGAAGTCACAAACAACTCCCCTTTCTCTTCTCATCAACACACACACACACACACACACACACACACACACACACACGCACAAAAATGCTCATGCGCAGTTTTGAGCCCGGCCTGCCTCACTCTTCTATTTCCAGTCTCAATGGATTCGGTCTGTATTCAGTCAGGACGTGGGAGCTTTCTACAGTTGCTTTAGTGTCTTTCGTCCCAGTGGAGCAGTTCTGCTGTGACCTTCACATTCCTCACAGTTGTCTAACTCGTTAGGTTCTCAGGAGAAAAGTCCTGGTTCCCACCCTTATTTTGCTGTACAACGTCTCCTTATTTGACCTTCTACTCTTTCATCAACTCCCTTATGTCATCTCTCCTTTCAGTTTTATTATATCTGTAGTCTTTCCCTCTGAGGGTATTATTTTTGAACGACAAGGAATTTCTCTGCAGTTTTTCCTGGCAACTCCCCAGTAAAAATTTTGCATAATTTTTTAATGAGCCAATGTGAGAACACAGGTTTACTAACACAACACAGACGCGAAAATATAAAAAACAAGGCTGTACCCAGGGCAACAGCTCTACAAGTCTTCCCTTTCTCAACCTTTAGTTTTGCTCCTCTTTTCTCCTCCCTTTCATCCTCTCCAGTACCTCACCTATCTCTCAACAAAGAGAAATATCTGCAACCCCCGGGATTCCTCTGATAGCAAACCATACCTTGCTCCCGCAAATTATTTTCATTTCCCTTCTTCTCCTCCACCGCTGCAGCCTCCATCCCTTTCTTCGCATGTGAGCTGAAGGCAGTGAGTCCTTACAGAAGGGGCTTTATATGTGGGGACCCCAGCATCACCTATCCTTATCTGGACCAAGAGGCCATCACAGATGAATTACTCATCGCCGGTGGCATCATCATCACCGGCCTCACAGTGAGTGCACATCATAGCAGTCACTGTTACTCATACTGTATGTACACCATGTCGCAGCTTGTGAGGAAGATACTCAGGCTGTAATATGGCGGTTGTGTGTTCACTCCCAGATCGCCCTCGGGGAGTGTTACAGGGTACGCTTCCGAGGTGTCAGCTCCAAGGCCTTCATCAGGAATCTGTACGTGTCCTGTCTGTATAAGGAGCTTGGCTGCTTCCTGTTCGGCTGCTGCGTCGGCCAATCACTGACCAACATGGCCAAGCTGAGTGTGGGCCGGCTACGACCCTACTTCCTGTCTGTGTGTGGGGTCACTTACGCGTCACTCAACTGCACGCCGGGAAGTTACGTTGCAACAGTGAGCTGCCAACAGCCTGACCACCGGTTAGAGGAAGAGGCCAGGTATGCGTTTATGTGTATGTGTTAATTGGGGAATAATTAATAATATAATAATATATTAAGTTGGTATAAATGGTACTTTAAATCTCATGTGATTCTAAATACTTCTTCATGTTTGTAGGAAGTCCTTCTTCTCGGGCCATGCTTCCTTTGCCATGTACACGATGCTCTATTTAGCAGTGAGTATCTCTATCTGTCTGGTGCTCTTTCTTTTACACACACACAAACACACACAAACACACACACACACACACACACACACACACACACACACACACACACGCACACAAACACCGGTAAACCCAATTTAGTGTCTCTCCAATTTCCAATTACCATCCCTCTATGAAATACAAAGCGGGAGTGAATGAAACGGGGACCCATCATCCGTCCAGTTAGCAGCAGAACGAGGGAGCATGAAAGAGCAGAGGGAGAAAGAGAGGGACTGAATGGAGGAATGGGACAAACAGGGACAGCTCTGTTCTGCTGTGGGAGGAGTGTGACCTCGCCTCCCCGCCTCACTGCTCTCCTCTATTGTGTGCGAGTGTGTGTGTGTGTGTGTGTACGCTCCTGCATTTATATGTGGATTTGAAACTTTGTGTCCGTGTATGCAAGTGCCTGCATACAGTATGTTAACTGAACTCTTATACTTCCTCATGTTTCTGTAGTGCTTTACCATCACTAGTAAAGGAAGGAGTTATTGATTTACCGTTAAGCAACAAACAAAACAAACGAACAAGATCGTTAATCTTCATTGTCATCAGAACTGGAGACATCAGAAGCTGCATCAGTTCACTGAATACTTTATATCTGGCAAAGTGGAACTCTTGAATCGAAAGGAGGAAAGGAGAGATACATACATTGTCCATTCTCCCAAAACATATTACCTCATTTGTTATTGTTTCAATGTAATGGGGAATGGAGGTGTTCAATGTGCTGGTGTCAGACTTTACTATGGCGAGTGAACTGTATTTATAAAACACTTTCCTCGTCTTGAGGTCCACACACATTCAAACAGTGCATGCACAGAATGCACAGCACTTTCTCAATCACACACTACTCACACTGCCTTCAGGGGAAATTTGGGGTTCAGTATTTTGCCCATGGACACTTCGGCACACGTAGTACACGTAATAGAGGAGCCAGCCACTGTCCTTAAGGTTAGTGGACAGCCTGCTCTATCATCTCTCAATCATGTGACATACATCATGTGACATACCTTACTTTCCACAACCATCTTTAATACAAACCCACCTTATCAGGTTGTCTATTTAAGCAGAAACTTCCCATCAAACCCTTTGCTCGGACTGCTGCTGTATTGCCACCAGTTGCTTCAGCCCCTCCACCACCCCAGCATCCACCTGTAGGCTCCGACAGGGGGTTACAAATATTTGCTCATCACTCCCATCATTCCTGTGTAATCATATGGGGGAGTGATAAAGTTGGAGCCTAGATGCCAAACACTAAACATGTTCTACTGCTGCAATAAACGTTGGAACGTGAGCTGTCTGACTCACCTAAAATAAGAGCCAATATTTCAACACTTGCATTTAATTAGAGAGTGAGGATAGTATTTGTGTTAAATAAACATGACTCTTAGCAGCAGAGTGAAGACATGACATGACTCTGTAGTGACTCAACTACAAGTAAACGTGGAGTCTTGAGTCTGAATTAACAGCAAAGAGTTTTAACAGCAAATGAAAACAGCAGGAGTTCAGAGAACACTGGGAGGCTGCGCAAAAAAATGGTGAGATACACCTGTAAAGGCTGTGGTGATGACTGCACTGTTGCATTAATTCGTTCTGTTTCTTTTTTGTGTTGCAGTTTTACCTGCAGGCCCGGCTGACGTGGGGTGGGGCTCGGCTGCTGAGGCCGGCGCTGCAGTTCTTCCTGGTTTTGCTGGCGGTCTACACAGGCCTGACCCGCATCTCCGACTACCGGCACCACCCGTCCGACGTGCTGACAGGCTACATACAGGGAGCCCTCACTGCTTACTGGGTGGTCAGTATACCTCGTCTGCTGGGTTTTGTTCATCAGTGCATTTAAATTTGTCCAAGTCTGTTTAATGTGTAACTTCACCCGTAAGTTTTGGATGAAGTGTCTCTCCCTGGAAATGAGAAACATGCCTCAAGAACGCAGTGCTGGGAGGTTGGGGCTGAGACACACTTACCTACACCCACCTCACACTAAAACATTTGTACAGCATTTATGTATTTCGTCACAGGACAAACAAATAATCAAGTTTACAGCTCAACGGACACATTTTAACGTGCAGTCACACTTTAATCCCCATGTTTTCCCCTGTGTATTCTCAGGCCTTCCACATCTCCTCCATGTTCAAAAGCTCCAGTTCAGCCCTCTCTCCAACTGAGACCCTGGACACCCCCCTGTCACCCCACCATACCGTCTGCTAAACCTGCCCCTCCAGCCCCCCCCCTCCCCCCCTCCCCCCCAACCTCCACCTGCCGCCTACAGTCTGGCTCGGAGAAACGAGAGATGTGAAGAATGTGAGACCATTTCCTGTGAAGTCCAACCACATACCTCAGTGCTCAGACAGAGAGAGAAACAGTGAAAGGACATGTGAGCTGTGAGAAAGGAAGAGGGAAGGAGCTGAAGACCCCAGCGCCTGCTCAGCTGGAGTGTTGCGTAATCAGCTTGAGTACTCGATCTTTGATCTTCGGGAATGACCTTAACATGTAATACTGACCTGTGAGAAGAGACTGAACACACAGCGACCACTACCACTCAATACGTCACCTGTAAATATATATACAGATTTTGTACAATTCGAATGATACTGTAAAAGCACTTTTTGATTTCCATTTGTTAGTATTATTCACTACCACTTTAGAATGATTTGCAATGTAGAATGTATTTTATACAAACATGAAGCTGTTTTCTTTTCTATTTTACATAAATCCATTAAATATGGTTGGGTTGTTGAAGAAAACACAAGCAGCAGGAAAGCAACTTGTTTCCCTCCTGTGTTGTACCACTTAGATGTCACATATGTAGTTTACTGATAAGGAGATAATTATGAGAATGTCTGTAGAATGTAAAAGATATTGAATGAAGAGAAAAAATACATTTCCTACTAATTCTGGGTCTGATATATATTAATATGTACAGCATTTTTCTAGGCTACCTACCATTTCAAGAGCACACTGATGAATAAAGAATGTGATGATTTTCTTAAATAAATCGGACTATTTTAGTTCATTTTGTGTCTTATTCTCAAATACTATGACATAACCATGTTGAGAGTGAAGATTTTACAGGTTATTGCAGAATCGTTCAGAAGACCATCGCTGTACGTCTTGAAGTTCAAAATTGAGCTTTTTAAACTGCTCCACATAGTTCTTCAGCAAGTGACGACATTTCTATGCCTCCCATGTGGCGGCAGCGTACAGTGGATTTATCAGAGCTTGTTTTCTCTGAAGATACATGCAGCATCTGAAGTTAGATCAACATGAGTGATTAGATGATATCCTGGCGTTTGTTAGTAAAAAACAAAACAACGAACTGGATGATGCTAAAATGCTCATAATCACACATCATATGAATGATTTTTATTATTATATCATGTTCTCAGGTTCTCCATCCATCTGTATGTCCCATTCTCGTAAATACGATTTCTCAAGAGCATCTTGAGGAAATCTCTTCATTTCATACAGACTAGATGCATTAACTGATGAATCTGGAATGAGATGGTCTAATGGACTTTGCTGGTCAAAGGTCAAGGTCACTGTGAAGGTTTTGGTCTTGTAAACACAACATCTCACGAAGAGCTTGAGGGAATATCAAATTTAGTACAAACGTTCATTTGGATTCACAGATCGAATTGATTGAATTCTTGGGGTCAAAGGTCAAGGTGACCTCCTATTCTTCTGAACACTAGGAAAGTAGGGTGAGGGAATTTCAATTTCAAGAATTTCAAGTCATATTTGTCACTAGTAATTTGAGTAAAAGTATTTATCAGCCAAATATCAAATACAGAGAGATTATATATATATGTGTATATACAGTATGTATTTAAAGTACCTCGAGTTCACCAAAAGATTTAAAATAAGTTTGTACATTTTTTTCTCCTTTTTGTGAAACTCTCCATCTCTTTGTACAGCCACACAAACAGAAAGACAAAAACATTTATTTCACATGTTTACTTGAACTTCAATAGCAATACAAGACAATCAGAACACTTGAGGTCGATATGTACAAGGATCTCAGGGGTTGCAGAAAAGTTCTGAGGTTTTTATATGATCTCTGGCTCTGGAGTCAAGAGTTCTGTTGCTATGACAAACTCCACAGCAACAAGTCCCATCACCTGGCAGGTGGAGGTTGGAGGAGGAGGTGTTGGGGGGCGGAGATTTTGGTGTTGTAGTGAAATGGGATTGGTCAAGAGTTCAAACTCAGTAGCAGGGGTTTGTGTGTAAGAAGTCCCCCAGTCGATATTGATAAAATGCTTCACTGTGATACATTAATTATACAAGAATGATGTTTATATACACACACGCTCACACACACACGCGCCCTTTCACACACGCATGCTCAACAAGCAAGACACACACACACTTGCACATATGCTCACGCACGCACTTCAGCACTTTCCTCCTACGGTATGTAGCCTCGTAGAGCCACTATAAAGTCATGCACATGTTCTTTGAAAGGATTTTTTGGCAACACACAAGTGCTTCTTTGACACACTGTTTGCTTGCTACAGGGAGGGGGCGACACCCAGCCGATGAATCGATAGAAACTTAGACTATGGGCCAATAAGGATAAGCACTGATGAGGCGGGAAGACACAGCAGGGTTTCAGGAAGGAGAGGAGAGGGAGAGGAAGAGGAGGAGGAAGAGTTAGAAATGGATCACAGTCATAGAAAAGTAACAAAACATGGAGAGGGGGGAATCTCGTGGTAATCGGAAGATAGAAGCAGGGAGGAGCCATCGTTGTCATTGTCATCGTCGGTACCTTCTTCATGCCTTTTTGGTATCCTCTTCATCATCATCATCATCATCATACGCATCATCATTTCCATCAGTTTGATCATCATAATCATGATTTGTTGTTGTTATTAGCGCCTTCTTCCTTCTCCTCCTTGGTTTCTATGCCCCGATCACCACCGCCCTAGTCACAGGCTCGTCACCCGCTGCATCTGTCCGTCCTCTCCCTCAGAGTTGGGCTCTGCCGTGTACGCTGCGTCTCCATTGGATGGCAGCGGTGGCGGCTGGTAGAAGGTCTGCAGGTGATTGGGCCGCGGCCCCAGCGGGGGCCGCCCCAGGCTGTAGGGCAGTTCCAGGGCGGGCCGCTGGGACTGGCCGGCAGGGCTGACATCCTCCGGACCTTCAGGACTGCTGTCGGGGTACGAGAGCGTCGGAGGGGAGGAGCGGGTGTAGAAGCGAGGAGGGGAGCTGCTCCGGCTGTACACCTGGGGGGAGTGTCGGGAGTACAGGTTGTTGGGAGGTGAGTTGTTGTCTCGTTGAGCGAAAATATTTGTTGGGGGAGAGCTTCGGGGGAAGATGCTGATTGGCGGCGAGCTTCGGTCCCCCGGGTAGAGAGGGGAGGGGTTGGAATCTCTGGCGTAGATTGGTGAGGAGTCAGGATCAAGGTCAAGATCAGGGGTCAAAGGCAGAGTGAAGCTCTCTGAATCCTCCCGCTCGCCATGATAACGAAGAGACCCTCTTTCTTTCCCTCGTTTCCTCCCGTCTAAACCGCCTTCTTTGCTCTCAAACAGGAAGGATTCCTCCCTGTCTATATCCATCCCTCCTCTCCACACGTCCAGTGCTCTATCCTTCTGTTTCTCACTCTCTCGTTCAACCCCTGCCCTCCATCCGTCTCTGTCTTTTAAAAACAAGGTTTCTTCCTTCTCTCTCTCCGTCCCACCTCTCCATGCCTCAATCCCGAATTCTTTCTTCTGGGTTATGAAAGTCTCTCCCTGCTCCGCCTCCGCTCCTCCTCGCCACACCTCCAATCTTCCATCTCGCTTCTCCAACAGATGAGGTTCATCCCTCCCTCTTTCCATTCCATCTCTCCATTCATCAATCTCTTCGTCTCTCTTTTGAGAGGTAAAACAATCATCCCTTCCTCGCTCAGCTCCTCCCCTCCATTCCTCAATCAATCCGTCCCTTTTTAAGTGAAACGTCTCGTCCTTGTTCTGGCCTCGCCACGCATCCACACCTGCCTCCCTCTGTTTCAACAGCAGCGGCTCTTCCAGAGCCTTGTACAGGGGCTCAGACTCCTGTGGGGGAGGGGGAGGAGGAGGCGGAAGGGGCCTGTCCCTGTATCGATCCCAGTCCCTGTCCCTTTCTCTCTCTCTGTCCATCCCTCCACTGGACTCCACCGGGCCGCGGTGGCGGGACAGAGTACCAGGGGTGCGGCTGAGTGTGGAGTAAGGCCGAGCCTGAACATCGGGGGGACGTGCTTGCTGCCTGTCTTGGAGCCCGCGGCATCCCAGAGTGCTTTGCAGCTGCGACCTGTCCCCGTCTTTAAGCAGCTCACGGGAATCCAGATCCACAGAAGTGTATGCATGCGACCAGCCATCTTGCAAGCGTGGCGCTGTGGCATGATCCTGCCCGCGTGCTATAGAATGTGTCTCGCCATCTACTGTGTGGTGCCTTGTGTGCGCCCAGCCATCTTGTGCATTGTGGTGTGTGTTGGGCTGCATGGTGGCAGCCCAGCCCTCCTGGTGCGGCTGTGGGTGTCGAGTCAGTGTGGCGGTGTGCATCAGGGCCGGCCTGTCGTGGTGATGAGGCCTCGCCAGGCTGCCGTAGCGCTCGGGAGGAACCGGCATGGGGACCGAGGGCCTCAGGTTGCTCTGCACCAGCTCTGAGATGATCATCTTCTCCAGTGCAGCAGCGTCCGACAGGTTCCGGCGCATTCCGGCACTGCCGCCAAGGTCTGTGGCCCCGTGGGGGGTGAGTAGGGCCGGTGAGATGTCATCCCCTCCGATACCTACTCCTCCCTCCCTCAGGAGGTCAGTGCTGCCCACCACTCCAGCTCGGGACCCGGGTGTCGTCCCCAGCCCGTGCAGGGTGAAGGTGTTGGGGGTGTAGCCTCCGTTGAGACACACACTGTCCAACCCACAGGACTCCTGACTTTGGGACACGACACCCTCTGTTAGGAGAAACAGGAGGACTAGAGTTACAGAAGGATCGACACGCTATTAAGAACTATATGAAGCGATGCACATGAATGAATGCATGAGAGTGCAGAAGTGAGTTTTCCTGTGCCTATTGAGGGTGCAGAATTACCAAGAAGATTCAGGTATTAAAAATATAATTTGATGAAAATGTTCAGTGTGCAGCGACATGGAGGAGATGTATATTATGGCTTCATGGTCTATGAGTTGTTACTGTTGCGAATGTTGCACAGATTTATGAATAGAACCACAGTGCACAAGGAAGTGGGGCTCAATGATTTAAAGTGAGCACAATAAAGGAGCTCGTACTCTGCTTGTTTCTGAAGGTTCCTACTGCTCCGGGTTAAGACAGAGAGACAGAGAGGGAGAGGGTCAACAACATGTAAAAGACAAACAGTTCCACTGAAAAAACGAAAATCAGAAAAGACAGGGACACCGAAACATTTGCGCTTTAAACTGCAGACATTCACAAGAAGTGCAGAAGTTAAAGTGCAAAAGCCTTAGACCCTGTTCAGCCCTTTTATTTATGTCCACCCTGAGTGATCCGATCAAAAGTGGTCGGTGCCACTTGTGTGAACGCCAACGAGTCCTTGGCCACATATGAAGAACAAACTACTCAGCTCCCGTCCTCTGACCCACTGCAGTTTACACATATTATTACACTTCTCAGTGACCATATGTATATTTCTTTATAGGCCCCACCTCAGTGTCCACACGAACTAACGCATAATAACTGATTCTCTTTTTCAAATGGATAAAATCTTTCTTTATAGTAGATCACGCTGCGCTTTCATCCTTTTAGCCCCTCCACTCTCCAGTCACTTGCTTTCTCTCTTTCTCTCTGTCTCTCGCTCTGTCACTCTCCCTCTATCTCTCTCTCTCTCTCCCTCTATTTTTCTCTCTCTCTCTCTCTCTCTCTCTCTCTCTCTCTCTCTCTCTCTCTCTCTCTCTCTCTCTCTCTCACACACACGCACTGACACACAAACACATCCATATAAAATACCTAATTTGGTCTTCATGAAAACAAATTACAAATGGGATTATTCGCGTATATAGAGCGGGGAGTTGAGATCCAATCCCGAGTTGTCACCGGAGACACATTTGAATTTCAGGTGTGAACAGTGATGTCCACTTGTGATCAGATCTCTCAGGACAGATGTTAATACCAGGTCCAAACAGGATCTTCCACAAGCTTACTGTGTTTTTACAAGCGACAGAAAGCAGAGGAGAGGAAGCTGTATAGATAAGAATAAAAAAAGATAAGAGCTGCCAAAGACCTGTGGAGGTGAAAGGTTGACTGTATCCCTGGGCCAGCATTGTGTCATAGGGAGAGGCTCCAACATGAGTCTGCAGCACTGGATTAGTGAGGAAGTGGTTTCCCAAAGCAGCTGAGGGGGGAGAGGAGGAGAGGGAGAAAATAAATGTCAAACATCCCTCACCCACGGAGCCCAGATTCAACAGACAAACGAGCACGATCGTCACCTCGGTTGAGAGTGGGAGTGTTGTTCACATCTGCAGCGATGAAAGACGATTCGGTCTGCCGGCGAACGGTGTCGTTCCACATCCTCCTGATGCGACTCTGGGAGCGGAAAAGGTCAAGAGGTCAAAACTGACTCAGAGAGAGAGAGAGAGAGAGGCTCAGTGCTTTGTAGAGTACCTGTCTGTTTGCAGTGGCTCTCCGACTCTGGCTGCTCGTGTAGCGGCTGTTGGACCGGAGGGCAGAACCCTTCACCGAGTCCGGAGAACTGGAAGAGGAGGTGGCACAGCACTGGGAGAGACGCAGGCATCGGCCATAGTCCTTCTGGCCCTAGTTGCAACATTCAAACATTAAAGTTATGTGTTAAAACGTACATGGTGACAGAGAGACACAATGCAGGAGTAGTACACACACACACACACACACAAAGAGAGAGACTGACCTTCCTGGCGAGGCTGCAGTGCAGTATGGTGATGAGGAGGCCCTGGGCGGTGTTGAGGGAGGAGAAGAGATAAGCCAGGAGGAGAGATGGAGCAGACAGGAACATCAGGCCGGAGGACCAGGTGACGCTCTGCAGGAAGAGCAGCGTCAGGGAGCCCACTGCCCACGCCCTGGAGAGAGAGAGACCGAAGGGAAAGAGGACACGGATAAATCACGTGTCATTTAAAGAAAAAAGAAAAACCTAATCTATCAGCGTAGGAAAACAGAGAAATACAGAATATTGAACTCTCCATGTCACAAGCCAAATTCAAAAAGTTGTCTTATGTTTCATACAGAAACGGAAGAAATGGAATAAAAGAGGATGCAGACGCTTTTTAAACTTGGAGGAAATAACCTCTACCCACCACAGCTTTCTATTATACTTTCTTTTCCTTTATTTTTCATTTATGGAGCTTTACTAAAGTTTGACCTTTTCAAGGATATAGAGACTGTATAGTTTTATGGAGCCACCGAGGCTGCTGCAGCAAATTTCTATGTAGTTTTCCAAAAAGCTGTGCAAGACTTGAGACTACTCAAAATGATGCTTAAATGCTGAAGCTGTACAAAGACAAAAGAAAGACTGTATTAAAAGAACTGTTAATGTAATCACCCCTGTCCATTTGTCTGCTGGTTGATTTGTATGTTTCTTTGTAAGCAAGATTACACAAAAAAACGAATGGATTTCTATGAAACCTGAAAGTATGATGGATGTTTGTTTCAGGAGAGAACCCATTCAGGTTTTTTTTATCTTTGCCTTACAACATTTGGCCATTTTTCAATATTTTCAGTTTTCACAGAGATTAATAAGTGGACCTTGATGAAAGATTAACGTTTTTTACGAGTTTGTGAAATTTGGTGCAGCATGAGTGAATTAAAGGGGAATGTTGGGCCTTGGTTGAGGTCTGCAGTCTCCTATCTGCCACATATTTGTTTTATGATTAAACATTTACACTGGCTCCCTCTCTCTGGGTGAGTTTTTAGGAATTTTAACAAAATTTTTGTTTCTAAATGGACAAGCTTACCCAGTCATAACAGTCTGTCGTTCATTTTTTAAACTTTATTTTGTAGTTTTACAACACTGAAAGATATGAAATATTAAAATTCTAAAAACTGCAACAGGAGAGAAAAGAAAATTGGTCTTTTATTTAATTCAGCTTTGCTTATGTTAATAAGTGCAGCGCTGCTCATCATCACCCCCGACAGATGAGCCTGAGGCACTATACTAACCTCAGGTTGTCATGGCGACTGGAGTCTGGCTTCAAAGCTGCAGTGCTGTGCATCTTATGTAAGGTCATCACCAAGATAACAAGGTTCAACTGAGGTCAAAAAGGAAACAACAGGGTCAAACACAGTTCAATAATGACTCAATATAAAATGATTACATGTTGCTGATTAAATCTGAGATACATGAAAAGTTTGGGATGAGTGTGAGCATGAACTCTCACCATGATGATGACAGCACCAGGTCCAAGGAAGCTCCAGATGAAGTAGTTGTCTGTTCGTAGCCAGCATCTACACACACACACACACACACACACACACACACACACACACACACACACACACACACACACACACACACACACACACACACACACACACACACACACACACACACACACACACACACACATATACAGATGTTGGAATTGGTTCCATACTAAAATGTGCACATCTACACATCTACACAGTCGACTTACGCCGTCTTTGAGCCGTAGCCTCTGAAGTCTATGGCTGCAGACACGGCCACCACCAGCCCAGGAATGGAGTAGCCACACAGGTAGAAATACTTCCTCCTGGAGTTGCGCCCCTCAAATACCTCCCGCTGCAGCAGGTAAAGTTCGACCCCCTCCAGACACAACCAGCAAAACACTGAGAGCAGCGAGAAGTGCAGCAAGCCAGCAATGATGGAGCACACCACCTGTCGAGTGACACAAAGGTACTTTAGGCCCCAAAAAGCTACTTTAAAAACCACATAAAATCATTTCTTAGACCACAATATCATTATTAACAATTTTACATATTGTTAGCCTTTCCAATACTTCAGTGTTATATTAGTCCAGTATCTCAGCACTCACTGTGTACTGTGTCTTGTTGGCGCCAACAAGGAAGAGCAGTTCAGTGATGAGCAGGTTGGCCCACAAGTTACAGTGGATGGTGCTGTGGTCTGTGTGCCAGGGCGCCCCCTGGCAGCACAGGGTTGTAAGGCAGGTGGCCAAACACACCAGTGCTACTGAGATGCCAACCCAAGACACCACATAGACCAGAAGCTCTTCTACGCCGACCCCGAACTGGTGAAGAGGAGAGAACATACAAAGATAATCATAAAGCGCGCATGTATGAATGCTGATGCAGGTCTGTGAGCATAGGTGGATGTGTATTTTTGTTGTAAAGGAATGAGGTGCATGTGTGTCTTTGCCTCTGGTTTTCTGTCTTTGTGTCAAATATATGGTATAAACACTCAACATTTGAATTCAATTTCCTGGCAGAGGAAAATTCCCTGCAGCTTAAATCACTCTCTCTCTTTCTCTCCTACAGCTACAACCCACATTCATCAGCCCCTCTCCGCTTGATTTTTAAACAGCATTTTGCAGAGTGCAGTGGGGGGGAAGTCCTACTGTGCTACTGCGAATGGGTGCGTAGTACTGTTGTCAGGAGGGCTTAAGTGTCTGAAGATGGAGGTAGATTTACAAAATTAAAGTCTTGCACCTGGGAGTCTAAAATGCATTAGCAGTATTAATGTCTAACATTGGCATTTTAATCTCTGGGTTTCAGCACCACATAATTATAAATTCAAAAAACTATAAATAAAGAAAAACTCATTATAGGCCTCACATCTGCTGCTGACCACATACACACTAACATATAAAAACTAGTAATATAGAAAGATTTAGAACTGAGTAATCTGTATTTTTTGAGTTGTGAGGAAATGTATGCATATACACATTTAATCGCCTAGAGGATGAGAAAATAGAGCAATGCAATTACATATATTGGCAATAAAAATGAAATTATTTTTGCTTCTTTCTGCTGTGACGGATAATTTAACAGTGGTATATGCTGATCTTGTGGTGTGTGTTACTTACAGCAGGTTGCTGATAAGTCATGAGGACAGCATAGCTGGACAGGTGGTTGCAGGCGCAGGTTGTGTGTGTGTTGTTGGTGTGCAGCAGGCGGCAGCCCTGCGTCGCCCACCTGCCGCTCCCAGAAAACCCTGTTGCATTCCAGAAGGAGCAGTTGGGGCCAAAGTGGTTCTCCAGCTGCAGAGACAAACACACAGTGACCACGTTGTGCAACACGTCGGGGGTTCGTTCATTGTGGGTGATAATTAAGAGGTAAACACACCTGCAGGTGCCTGAGGGTGAAGATCACGGGCTCAGAGAGGTACACTCTGTTGGATCCTCTGTGCACAGAGGCAGAGATCACATGGGAGTTGACCACCAGGCTCTTTCGCCTGACCTCTGAGCCCTGGCCCAGCCCCAGGCCGAGTCGCAGAGTGGAATTCTGGGTTGTCA